>NW_028258142.1:11427045-11730075 GCF_053883595.1 Heterocephalus glaber | reverse complement strand
TCTTTTGTTATATGGGACAGCAGGACTCATTAGATTTCAACCACACCTTGTTAAGATGCTGAAGAAAACTTCCAAAACTGTTTTAGAAAATGGCCAGAATGATGAGATAAGTATGTTTGAAGCAAGGGAGAAGAGTGTTTTGAAGGAAAATAATGTCAATGTTTGTTTTACCTTAGTAATTTTTTTTTTGAGAGAGGGTCTCACTATGTAGCTCAGGCTGGCCTTGAACTAACTATATATCCCAGGCTGGCCTCAAACTTGTGGCAATCCTCCTGCTTCAGCCTCCTGACTGCTGAGATAATAGGTGTGCGCCTCCATGCCCAGCTTACTTTAGTGAATTTTTACACTTGATCTTAGCCAAAAGGCCAAGAAGTGATTTTAGTGAATTTTAAAAATGTAAATATGTACCATATTTTTGTTCATACCACAGAAGTGATTAGGACAATTTTCCTCTTTCCCAATTGCGTTCTTTGATTTATTTTTCTGGCCAGTACTTTGATTAGAACCAGTACTAGTACAATGTTGAAAAGAAGTGACTAAAGTTTTCATCATTATCTTGTTTCTAAACTTAGAGCAAAGATTTTCAATCTATTGCCTTAAATATGTTTCCTATGGGTTTTTCATAAATGGTTTCCATCAGACTGATGAAGTTTCCTTCTATTCCTAGTTCATTGAATGTTTTATTAACACAACAGAGCTTGGGATTTGTCAAATGCACTTTTTGTATCAATTGAGAAAACTGTGTGAATTTGTTTCTTTTATCCATTATGATGCATTACTTTGATAGATCATAATATATTGAGCATATTTGTATTGCTAAAAGTAAATCCCACTTGGCTATGGCATTTTTTCAATATGTAATTGGGTCCAATTTGCTACTATTTTTGAAGATTTTTTCCATCATTTTTCACAAGAAATATTGGTCTATAGTTTTCTTATGAAATATTTATTTGACATAGGTGTCAAATTATATATCAAGAATATATTAGGAGTGTTCTCTCTTGCTTTTCTATTACTTAGAAAAATTGGAAAAGTGTTGGTGTTACTATTTGTCAGAAAGGTTTATAGAATACACCAATGAAACCATCTGATTTAGGACTTTTCTTTGGGGGTGGGTAGTATTGATGACTGATTCAGTTTTTTAACCAGCTATGCATTTGTTAACATTTTCTACTTCTTCAGTCAGTTGGTATGGTTTGTGCTTTGTCCATTTCATTTTGGTTTCTTAATATTTTTACTATATAATTGTGTGTAATGTCTTTTGTAAACCTTCTTATATCTATGAGGTCTGTAGTAATGTCTTCACTTTCATTACTGATTTTAATAATGTGGATCTTCTTCTGTCCTTTATTTTCAGTGTATCTGAAAGTTTGTTAGTTTTACTCATATCATTTTCAGAAACCAGCTTTAGATTTTGTTGATCCTCTCCATTGCTTTTAATTTATCCCCATTCTGATTCTCAACTTCCTTTCTTCTGTATTCCTTCAGTGCTTAGTCGGGCCCTTTACAGCTCTGCCTTGCCTTTCACTTCTCATGTAGAGTCTGAAGGTGAGCTGGTGGTGAGGGCTGAGCTTACTCTGTGCTCTTTCTAGAGTATGTGTACAGCCATGGACATGGATTTAGTCTTCTTAATTCATCAGAGTACTCTGAATTTTTTTAAGCCCTTATTTTTTCACCTATCTTTATATTCAGTCTCTCTTTCCTCAATATTTGGTTTGATGCTTGTTTTGCCTGTTATTCCTTGCTTTGGGCTTCCATGGTCTATAAATGCTTTTGGCAAATGTTACTTTGTCCTAAGAATGCTCTGATTTAGACAAATTAACTACAGCTCTCATTCAGCAAGCCATCAGACAGAGCAGAACACAACTTAGTTCTTTGATACTAGCATCCATCTTGTTCCTTTTGGCCCTAACAACATTCACTATGAGTGTGGCCAGCTGACTCCTTGGCTGCCACCTAGATGGAGAAATGACAGACAGGTATTCATAGTGCTGTATTCTCTCTTCAACATGTAGCAGCTTCTGTCATCATTAAACTGTTATCTGGTTCTTGTTAGTATTTTTACTGTATTCCTGAATTCTGCAAAAGCTGACTGAGATTTTTTTTACTGATGTCTTAAATAGTTGTCAAGAGTTCCTTACTCTGTCTTTTGTGTGGTCTCAACTACATTGTTTTATAGTAGATTACACTAGGCTTTGTTCTTAAGGAGAAATGACTAAATATATTTGCATACTGAATGATAAGAAAAGATCATTATTTTTAAATCAAATGTTAGAGACAAGAAAAGTGATATAATTAACATGCATTTAGAAAATGCTTATTGAGTACCTTCTACATTAATTGCCACATTTTTAAAAAGTAGAATATAGCAAAAATGGAAACCACATAGTAATCAAATAATTTGTCACACAAACCTGGAGAGTTTGAAAGTGTTAAATAACAAAGAACTAAGATAACGAGGATTAAAGTTAAGATTGAGGAATAAACTGGACTGTATTGGCATAATCAGTAAATATGACAATCCTTGTTCTATCTTTCATTCTCTTTGGTGAGTGATACACTTCACTTACATAATAGTCCCTTTATGGTTTTTAATTTGCAGGGTTTTGTTTTGTTTTGTTTTGTACCAGGAATCAATTTCTCAGCCTTGTGCTTGTGAGGCAGGCATGGAGCCACTGACCTCAATCCCTGGCCCCTAATTTCCAGTTTTTTCATTATTATGTAGATGAGCAGAGACTTTGTTGCTAAAAAGTTAGGTACAAGATAAGTCTGATTTTAATATAATGCATCTACCAATAGTGTTTTCCTATCTCATTGAAGACTAATCACATTTATAGTTAATACTGCAATAGAAATATCCATTTCACTGTTAGAGAAATATGATCTAATATTCAGGAAGGACATAAGAGCTGTTACTCTTACTTGTAAATGTTAACACAAATTTGTAGAGAATACCAAAGAAAGAAAAAAACTAAAGAATAAACATACGTTAGTATTACAAAATATCAAAGTGCCTTTGTATTTGAAATAAGAAATTTATAATTACTTATTTAATTTAATATCAAAAGCTTCAATTTTCTTAGATAACATGTAATAACTATGCATGAAAACAGTCATGAAACACTTTCAAGTACATTTAGAAATATCCTTCGCGTACTTGTGAAAAGTATCTGCATCAAAACAAAACTGAAACACCAAGCTAAAAATCATTAATATGTTGAGATACAGAATATTGTGGAAGGAAGAATAGTAAATAAGCAGTCAGTCTTTTTCTACCATAAAAATAACACCTTCTGGGATTGCAGCACATCCCTGAAGTTGTGCTTGCTGTGTCAAAAACCACTTGTTCTACTTTATTTCTTAAGCTGATACAAGACTTTTGCTATGCTGAAGGGCAGTACACTTATTTGTGTTTTTTACTAATATATAAAGTGAAAATAGACTAAAATAGTTTAATGCAAATATGCATAAATAATTGATTCTGTAAGATATTTTAATGAGTTCATTTCCTCTCCCTCTTTCTTCCATTTGATATTGTATCAAATAGAGTTACAAGTGGCATATCTTTGCGTAGATACTTCATCAATATAGCAGCTTGTTTTTACATAGGGTTGTGAAGTAAGATACAAGGCGACTCGGGATTTTATTTGACAGCAGGTGGAAAGCATATAACATTTTGGGGGTAAATGCCATAACATAAAATGTAAAATATCGGCAATCCTTCTCTTTCAGTGAAATTACCTGCAGCTGTATTGGCAAATAACTTGTCATTTATATTCAAAAAGCTTGATTATGGGCAATTTGAACTCATTTATTGTCTTTACATAAATGCAAATAATGAAAATATTAATCTTTTTTCTCAAAAAAAAATGAACAACTACTTTGAAATGCCAATTCTCTGAAAAGACTTCTACTTACAACAGCGTATCCACATTAAAAACCAGAATTAAAGGAAGATTAAGGATTTCAAACTGGATTGAAATACAGGAAACACAAGGTTTCCAATTTGATTCTACCCTCTAAAAATAAACATTATTCAACCAGTGTAGTTAAGAACCATATTGATGGCATCAAAACATGCTTATTTTCACCCTTGATATTAACATGTTGTTTTAATTCAGGAATGCATTTCAAAATAATTTTTTAGTTAAGTCCACTTAATTTATTGTGTTCTAAACTCATTGAGCTTGAAATTTGTATTCCAAATTCAATAAATAAATGTCAGTAGTGCCTAAAGTAAGCCTTTTGTATTTGTTGTGGCTTAGCAGTTTTTCTCAGTGCTTTAAACTTTTCTCATTTCAGATATATTCTCTATATTTCTTTAGGTCTCTTTGTTGATTTTCTAATTATCTAATTGATAACACTAATAACAATTAATGGCTAATCTTTATTGAATATTTAAAGTGGGTCCATCTTCTCAGCATTTTGCTTTTAAAATAATTTAGTACTAACTTCTTATATGTGAGGAACATTGGGCTTCTGTTTAGTGACAAAGTACACATATGCTTAGATGGTGACTGTGGTAGAAAGTACTGTATAATTTTCTGTTCTTATATTCTCACGACTAAGCCTCTGTCACAGTAGTCAGAACCCTACTATCATTCAACACAATGAGTTCAACGCATTCAGGAAAGAAAAATACCTAAAAAAAAATATGAAAACAATATACTGATTACATCTGATACTTGGCTTAAATATGCATAATTGATAGGAAATACTTATTTTAAATATTGTGTGCTCATGTAACTTTATTTGATGCTTGGATGAAAGTTATTATAAAAGCTGCTTTTTAAAAAAAAAAGCTGCTTTTTTATTAGTACACTGTGTTTTAAATGATTTCTTATTTTTTTAATGTCATTATAGATTGTTCTACAGAATTTGACTTATAATTACTTCATCTCACTGTTAATTTTTAAAATTTATTTTTAAATTTATTGCTAAGCGATATATAAAAACAAAACATAGATATTTATGAGTGGTTTCAATACATTTCTCTGTTGAGTTATATTTAAATCAGAGTAAATATACCCACCTACTCATACATTTATCAATTCTCTCAGGTGAAAACATGGAAGACCTTGTCTTTCAGCTTCTTTGTGTCTACAGTGCGTTCTTTTTATTTGTAGTCACGCAGCTGTGTAGCAGCGCGGCAGAGCTTCTTCCTCCTGTGTACCCGACCCGCCTCTTCGGCTCACTCCCACCTCCTCCTGTCCCAAGCCTTTGGTGACCACTCTTCCACACTCAACTTCTACGAGATCAGCTGGTTTTTGTTTTCTTTTTTTATTTTAGATTCCACGTGTGGATGAGATCAAGCAGCACTTGTCTGCTGTGCCTGGATTCTTTAACAGCGCTCACTATTGACTACTGGTTATTTTTTCCTAAATGTATGCATTGAGAGCTTCGCTTGGCTAGCCTCTGTGTGTCCTTCTGGCAGCTTCCTGTGTATTCTTAAGCACTTCTTTTCTTTCTGGTGCAGTGTCTAAAAAGCTCAGGGGAGAGGAGAAAGTTCATCCTTAGCAAAAAAAAAAAAAATGCAGACAAAAATTCAGTATCAATGACAGAAAGAGAAAAAAATGTAATTTTCCAACTATTATAAGAATCATTGAATCCTCCAGGCATTATCAATCAGTGAGTGAAAAGCAATTAGGATTTTCACAACTTGACATCAACTATAATGGGTCAAATGATACTATTGTGCCCTGATGTGATCCAATAACAAGAATATTTATATATACATGTAAATATGTTAATCTTAGATCAAGAAAAAACAATACATTGGTAGACTATATGAATACATAGACAGATACCACTAAGTCTTATAAAATAAACATAAGTATATATCAATTAAATTATACTTTAAAATTACTGACTGGGCTTGATCAGTATTTTTTGCATGCATATATTGTTTCTACACCATAATAAGTAATGTGAAACAGTAATTAGATATTAAATTTTTCATACCTTTTATGAACAGTCAAGAAATTATAGCAAACCCACTGATATCTGGTAAACTCATTGGTACGAGAAATTTGTATTAAGTAACACTGGTGGTTTTATTATTTTGCAGCTAAACTACTCAATCTGTTTCTTTAATGTATATTTATCTCGATCTGGGGTCTTACCAGCTGGCCTAAAACTTCTAAGCTCAAGTCATCCTTTGGCATGCATCCAACTGTCTTGCTTTTTAGCTTATTTACAACTGGTGACATAGTGGCTTCTGTCCTAGAAATGTACTGCCTTCTCTTCTTATTTCATAAGCATTATTTCAAAAAACCCAGAGCCATTTTTCCTAAAGTTTTTCATCTCAAACCAGGCCATGCTCACTTTTGAATTCCCAGAGCAAGTAACCCTTTCTCTTTCACATTTGTTCTTTTTAATCTGATTTTTGAATGTGTGTCTACATTTATCTACATGTATATGTGTGACCAAAATAGTATTATGTATTTAAAAAGTACAAAAAACCTTAAACTGACATACTTTTTCCAACATGCCTTCCTCATAAATGTTGCTCATAAGTACTGAATATTTGTGGAAGAACATTTTTTATTATTAAGAGTGCTTGACACACAAGCACTTTCTCTTCATTTTGATGAATATACATATTTCACGTACACCTACATTTTCTTTTCTCTTTCTCTCTTTCTCTGTCATACACACACACTGGATATGTTTTTCAACCTAACCTGGAATCTTGATGTGTTCCCTAGAATCGCATTCAAACCTCTTCTGTTTCCTTTGATTTCTGATCCGTCATGCTTCTGAGCACTCAAAGCAAGCAACCTCACCTTGCATTCCACGTTGAAAACTTCTAACAGGACTTCCTTGACTTCTGAATAAATGTCTGACAATGGTATTGTACCTAAATATGCCTTTATTCATCTGATCCAAATATGATGCTACAAATACCCCTACTTGCTCTAAATCTCTTCCAGCTTCCCTCTGAATCAGACCCTTAATAGGAACCCTATTTAATGTATTTTATGCTTTCTTACAATCTTTAAATTATCTTTCTCACCTCCCTTTTATTTCCAATGACAGAAATGTCTTTTCATACTAATTTAAAAATAAAATTAAAAAACATTTTAAATCTCTATATTTTCTTCTAGTTGTAGACCTACCTTTTCTCAAAGCATATCTCTGCTGTGGCCTATATACTCTTTTCTGGTTTCTATCCCATATAGCTCTGTTCTGGCCACAATGAACAAATTTAGTTGCCAAATACAGAATCCATCTTTCTGGCTCTTTCTCATTTCCAGATACCTACTTATTCTTTCTGCCTAGAATGGTCTGTGTGTACTCTCTACTGCTGTGTGGTCAGTTGTTAATTCCCATACTTCATGTAGGTAGGCCTTCTCTTCTTCTCAGAGGGCTTTCTTGACATTCCCAAGGGAATGTCAGTGTTACCCACTGCTCATTAAATTATAACTGTCTACTTCTTTGTGCATATTTCCCACTAACTTGAGGTTAATGTTAGCAAGTGCCTTTCATTATTTTTTATAACTATGTGCTCTTAAAACATAGAATAAAGGCTGTCAGATAGAAGTAATTCACTAGATGAAATGTTACTTATTGGCTTCTTGCGTAAACCATCATATGTTATTCTGTGTATATCTCTATGTGGGTGCTCTTAAACTTCTCAGGCTATGAAGATTAAGAATATTTACAAAATGTATCCTCACATATCAGTCTTCCATGAATATTTTGATTGCATTTTGCTTCTTTCCATTATGGTATTAAAAATTCTAGATATATGTATATTTAAAGATATATTTGTTCAAAACATTCTTGTAAATGGTAGAAAAACCTCTGTCCTGTTTGATCGTTGTTTTTACTAAAAGCTTCAGTGAATTGATACATGGCTTTCAAAATATTTTTATAAAGCATTTATGTGTGGTATTAACCGATTAATCCTCTGCTAGAAGATTATGAAACCCTCAAATCTGTGCAAAATTCAGCAAATCCGGATTAGTAGTATTTAAGCATTGGAGAGGTCGTTTCTCTGGGGAGATTGAACAATTACTTTAACTCTGTGCCCAAGTAACTTGAGCCATTCAAATTGGCCTGCATTTTAAATTCTCCATGCCAGGTGTGATAACTGGCTGCCTTGCCTAATTTTCATCACCTTCACCAGTGGCTTTTGCAAAAATTGCTATTAGAATTTAGTCTGTGGCTAGCATTTGGGGATGCATTTCACCACTGGATTATTCTATTTATACTTCTATCACAAAATATCATGAATTGGACAGCTTATAATGAACACAAATTTATTCCTCAAAGTTCTATAAGTAACAAAGCTCAAGATTAAGGTGCTGGCAGATTTGGTTCCCATGCAAGTCATCTTCCTGATTCACAGATAGTGCCTTCTAGCTTTGTCCTCACCTAAGGGCAAGAAGTATCTCCTGGGCCACCCTTATGAGTCCACCAATCCCCATCAGGAAGATTCTGTCCTTTTGGCTTCAGCATCTCTAAATGTCCCAACTCCCAAAAATCATCACCATCATGATTCAGAGGTCACCCTAGCAAGCAGGAGAGAAGCAAACATTGATGCTGAAGAGTCACTCCCACCCCTCTCACTTTAGTTCTTCTCCTGAGAGCTCTTCATCAGCACTTAGCATTGAGAGATGATTAGAAACATTTTGTTGCATTGCTTTGTTTTGTTGGCTTCTCCTGTACTACATACTGTTCTCTTTCCCACTAAAGGCATTTTCTATTGGATGAAATTCTATTTTTGTCATTATATTAAGTGAAATATTAGGATAATTTATTAACAAAATGAGATACTTGAGAAAGAAGTCTACTGAGCACTTTTCACTTGCTATAAGTTATTCATCATCTTTTGTCTTGTGGTTGCGTGTGTGTGTGTGTGTGTGTATGTATGTGTGTCTGTGTATGTTAGGCAGCTTTCTATCACTGTCACAGAATACCTGAGAAAAACAAAAGAACTTAAAAGAAGAAAGATTTGTTCTGACTTATGGCTTCAGAGGTTTCACTCCATGGTTGACTGACCATTGTTCTTGTGCCTGTGGTGAGGCAGACACATCACTGCAGGAGGGCTCGATGGAGCTGCTCACCTCATGGTGGTCTAAAATTTAGGACAGGCAGGAGAAAGAGGGGGGAGAGGGAAAGAGGGAGAAAGGAAGTACAGAAGGCTGGTGGACAGAGAGAGCCAGAGAGAGGGAGAGAGGCAGAGACAAAGAGAAGGCATGGACAAAATATACCTTTCAAAGGCACACCTTTAGGGACCTAACTCCTCCAACTAGTCCTCAATTCCTAGAATTTCTACCACTTCCCAATAGCATCATTAGGTAGAGACCAAGCTTTGAGCACATGAGCTTTTGGGAGATATTTAAGAATAAAACTCTAACATTGTCTGTACTTCCAAGACTGTATGTGAGTGTTATGTGTCTGTATGTATGTGTGTATCTGTGTCTATGTGTTTGTGAATGTCTTTGTGCTTGTGTGTGTTTCCATTTCTATGCCTCTGTACCTGTGTGTGAGTGTGTGAATGTATGTGTGTGTTTGTATTTGTGAATGTCTTGGTGTGTGTTAGCCTCAATTGTCTCCTTTCTCATATTTAAATGTCAGGCCACTATGTCAACTTTGTCAGGACAGTGCTTAGCATTCTACTGATGCAGAATAAAGCTTGACCTGCAATCATTGTAATTACTGCCACTTTTGTCTGAAAATAATTAACTGTAGACTTTTGTCAATATTTTTGTTACTTAAATTGTTTCTTTCTGTATTTGTACCATTCAAAACTCCAGACCTAAAAGCATGAAGATCTGGACTATCTAAAGTTGTGGCAATTTTGAAAGTGCATTGTATGTCCTGGGCTTCAAACATACATAAAAATTATAGCACACTTAATGAGGATAATCACCTAACAGCATGAGTGTTGTTTTCATAAACATGTTTGCCTAATGACAGACTCACTTCTGAAAAGAAATCAACTAATCAGTGTGAATTCCGGTAATTTGTCACATATCCCAGTGCGGGATCGACATTTTCCAAAAACCTTTATTCTAGTTAAAAGTTTATCTTACAAGACTGTCAACAAGATGTGCATCACTATTGAGAAAATATGTTTATTTTTTTCTGTTTAAGTTTCAGTTATTATGGTCCTCTTTCTTGTTCTTTAAGGTGATACCTATCCCCACTGCTGTCTACATCTTCACTGTCAGATACATTTATAGTCTGGTGACAACAGTGTGATTTTTTTAATGGACTCTCTATTAGAGTATGAAAGTACAGCTGGTACACAGTGATGTCTGCATCATTTCTAGACTAGAGTAGAAATATTCAATGAAGATTTTTGCATGACTAATGATTAGGACAAAAAATCCACAAAATATTATGCGTATCATCTATAAAATTTTGTACATAAAATACTTTAGACATCTTAAATTTCATCATAAAATACTCATAATTTGAGCTAATTATGAACAAAACTAGCCTGAATTAATAAATAATGCAAATTACAGAACACATTTAAAGATTACAGTTATTACATAAAATTAATTAGGGCACTTCAAATTAGTCTAGGAAAGTATTGGCAGCTGATGTACTTGGGGGACTTGCTTCCAAGAAGAAAAACAAGAAATATAAACTTCTATTTTTAAGTTTCAGATCATTGTTTTTAAAGTAAATATTTCTCAAATATACTTCTAATAAACTTTATTTCAAATTTTTTAACCTTGTGTTTCCTTATAGGATCCTTATCTAGCTAATTGA
Source organism: Heterocephalus glaber (assembly GCF_053883595.1). Classification (NCBI taxonomy): domain Eukaryota; kingdom Metazoa; phylum Chordata; class Mammalia; order Rodentia; family Bathyergidae; genus Heterocephalus; species Heterocephalus glaber. The sequence continues at coordinate 11,719,344 of NW_028258142.1, read as the reverse complement.
CTACTAGACATTTTTGTTGTTCTTGAATTAAAAATTTTTTAAATCCAATAATGGGAAAATTATTGTTCAAACATCATGCACAGGGATAGGGATTTAGCTCACTGGTTCAGGCGCCTGCCTTGCAAGCAGAAGGTCCTAAGTTCGATCCCTGGTACCAAAAAAAAAAAAAAAAATACACAACCAGAAACTAATTCATTGAATTTTTGTGCTATGATTGATTTTGCTCCTGGATCAGAGACCCTTTTTTATATAAAATAATAGAAAGCCAAAATAGATTAATTAGCCAGTGCTCCTCTCCACAGGTCAGCCAAGCAGCGTGAAGCTCCTCGGCTGCATCCTGGTTCCTGCTCACGGCACAGTGAGGTCCCAGGAGTGCCTTGGAGCCCCGCCTCAATCCGGCACTCCACTTAGCCACGCTGGTGCCTGCAAGGCCCAGTTCCACTCCCCTCCACACACCTTCTGGCTCTTCTGCTACCTGGTCCCACACTACAGAGGCACGGGGGATTATACTTCACATAGTTAAATGTAATAGATTAATAACTACCACAAATTGTCATTTTCTAAGCTGCACTTGATGCTATGGGACTGCTGATTGTATCATTTGGTCTAACATGTTGTGATTGATCTAATCAGTTTTCCTTCCTGGTATAAGGAAAATAAAATAGCCTCAGAGTCATTACAGCCTGAAAACCTAAACATAAGCCATATCTGGAAGACACCTCTGTGAAGCAATCATTCCACAAGGGTTTTAAACACAAGCAACAAAGATACCTGCATTAAGGAATTTTGAAATATCAACCCAGGAATTAAACCAAGGACAGGACCAAAAACAAAAATGAGAAGACATTTAACCAAGGCACAAATGCAGGCTTCCATGCCACAAAAAGGAAATTCTGGGGGAAATGAGGTGGAAAAGTCTGATAAACAACCACCTGGACACCCTGAACTGATAGCACAGGAAGTAACAAAGCAGATGCATGAGGCTCTAGAAAAATTTAAAGCAGAAATAATCTCCCAGATAAATACAGAGTTGGTGAGTAGAGTTAAAGACATGATTAGAGGCTCTAGAGCAGAAACAGATAAGAAAATAGATGAGATCAGAAACATGCTTGAAGCCATGAATGCCCAACATAAGAAAGAAATGGAATCCATGGAACAGATTCGAACAGATTTTCAGGATTAAAAACTCCATTGAAAGCATGCAGAGCAGACTAAGAGAATATGAAGACAGAATATCAGATATAGAAGACAGGATCGCAGTTAAGGACCATGAAAACAGAGATTTCTTAAAGATAGTAAGAGATAATGAGAAATCAATCCAACAGGTGCTAGATGATGCAAAGAAGAATAACATGAGACTGATAGGAGTCCACGAAAGAACAGGAGAAATTACAGTAGACATAAAAAAAACTGTTTACAGAAGTAATAGTAGAAAACTTCCCAGACAGAGGTGGAGAATTGGACACACAGATAAGTGAGGCATATAGAACTCCACCCAGCCATGATAAAAAAAAAAAACTATACCTAGACATATAATAGTCAAGATCCCAGAAACCCAACAGAAGAACAAAATCCTACAGGCAGTTAGAGAAAAGAAACAAATCACTTATAAAGGAAAGCCCATCAGAATCATGGCAGATTTCTCAACACAAACCCTCAAATCAAGGAGAGCCTGGAATGAAGTATTTCAAGCCCTGAAAGAAAATAACTTCCAACCTAGACTGTTGTATCTGGCAAAATTATCTTTCAAAATCGATGGGGAAATTAGATACTTTCATGACAAAGAACACCTGAGAAATTTCACGAACCCCAAACCAGCACTCCAAACAATTTTATGCAATATCCTAGAAAAAGACAAGGAAGGTCACAACTCCATGAGGGCCAACAGAGAGAAGACACCATGCAAGGTAAGGCACTAAAGCGAAAGGGGGAAAAATAAGAAAAGAGCCAACAACAATAAAACATCATGGCAAGAATGAGTCAATATCTCTCAATTATAACTATCAATGTTAATGACCTCAATTCACCAATCAAAAGAAATAGACTGACAGAATGGATTAAGAAGCAAAACCCAGCAGTATGCTATATACAAGAAACACACCTAATTCAAAAGGAAATTCATAGATTGAAAGTAAAAGGATGGAAGACAGTTCTCCACTCAACAGGCAACCAGAAAAAAAGCAGGGGTAGCAATCTTATTTACAGACAAAGTAGATTTCAAACCAAGACTAATTAAGAGAGACAAAGATGGTCACTACATCCTTGTGAAGGGAACAATCCAAGAGGAAGAGATGACAATCCTAAATATTTACGCACCAAATATGAATGCCCCCAACTATACAAAATAAATATTAATTGACATGAAAAACCAAATAAACAATAACATAATTGTAGTGGGGGACCTCAACACCCCTCTATCAAAAATAGATTATCTAGGAAAAAAATTAACAATGAAATTCTAGAATTGAACCAAGCTATTGAACAAATGGACTTAATACATTTTTATAGAGTGTTCCACCCCCACAAGATCAGAATACGCATTCATTTCAGCTGCACATGGGTCATTCTCCAAAAGAGATCACACGCTAGCTCATAGGGCAAATCTAAGTAAATGTAAAAGAACTGAAGTTATCCCCTGTATATTATCACACCATAGTGCAATAAAACTGGAGATCAATGACATAAGAAACCGCAAAACACCCACAAACACATGGAAATTGAATAACACCCTCCTGAACAACCAATTGGCCATGGAAGAAATTAAAGAAGAAATTAGACATTTTCTGCAAGTAAATGATAATGCCGGTACAACATACAGGAATCTGTGGGACACAATGAAAGCAATTCTACGCGGGAAATTCATAGCAGTGAATGCCCATATTAGGACAACAGAGAGAACTCAGTTAAATAACCTAATGCAGAACCTCAAGCTCCTAGAAAAAGAAGAGCATAACAAACCCAAAGCTCATACAAGAAAGGAAATTATAAAGATCAGGGCAGAAATCAATGCAACAGAGAATAAGAGAATGATACAAAAAAATCAATGAATAAAAGAGTTGGTTTTTTGAAAGAATAAATAAAATTGATAAACCTTTAGCCAGCCTTATCAAAAAGAGGAGAGAAAAGGCTCAAATCCATGCAATTAAGAATGAAAAAGGTTGGGCCAGGGATTTAGCTCAGTGGTTCCGGCGCCTGCCCTGCAAGCACAAGGACCCAGGTTTGATCCTCGGTACCAAAAAAAAAGGAGTTTAAAAGAATGAAAAAGGTGAAGCTACAACAGACCCAGCAGAAATTCAGAGGATCATTAATACCTACTTTGAGAACCTGTACTCTAATAAAATGGAAAACTCAGAAGAAATGGACAGATTCCTAGATACATACAAATTGCCAAAGTTAAATGAAGAAGATGTAGAAATTCTAGATACCCCAATTACAATGAGTGAAATTGAAAATGTAATAAAATATTTACCAACAAAGAAAAGCCCAGGTCCTGATGGCTTCACTGCTGAATTCTACAAGACATTTAAAGAAGAACTGTTGGCATTACTCTAAATTCTTCAAGGAAATGGAAAGGGAAGGAATACTTCCAAATTCTTTCCTAGAAACAAGTGTTACTTTGATTCCAAAACCAGGGAAAGACCCAACCCAAAAAGAGAACCACAGACTCCCCAATGAACATAGATGCAAAAATCCTCAACAAGATACTGGCAAACAGAATACAGAGTGTCATCAAGAAGATCATACACCATGACCAAGTCGGATTTATCCCAGGGATGCAAGGATAGTTCAGCATTTGTAAATCAATAAATGTAATAAACTATATTAACAGAGTCAAGGACAAAAACCATATGATCATGTCAATAGATGCAGAAAAGGCATTTGACAAAATCCAGCACCCATTTATGATAAAAATGCTACAGAAAATTGGAATAGAAGGTCTTTATCTCAACCTCATTAAGGCTATCTATGAAAAAACAACAGCCAACATCATACTAAATGGTCAAAAACTGAAAACTTTCATGCTAAAATCAGGAACAAGACAAGGATGTCCACTATCACCACTCCTGTTCAATATAGTTCTGAAAACATTAGCCATAGCAATTAGACAAGAGAAAGAAATAAAAGGAATTAAGATAGGAAAGGAAGAAGTGAAATTGTCATTATTTGCTGATGATATGAAGCTTTACATAGAAGACCCAAAAAACTCAGTCAAAAGTCTTCTAGATCTAATTGACAGATTCAGTAGACTAGCTTGATACAAGGTCAACACTCAAAAAACAATAGCCTTCTTATACCTAAATAGCAGACCCATTGAGAGAGAAATTTGGGAAATAATTCCTTTTACAATAGCATCTAAAAAATGAAATATCTAGGAATCCACCTAACAAAGGAAGCAAAAGACCTCTACACTGAAAACTATAGAGCTCTGAAGAAGATCGAACAGGATATAAGAAAATGGAAAGATATCCCTTCTTCCTGGGTGGGAAGAACCAATATAGTGAAATTGGCCATAATTCCATAACTACTATATAGATTTAATGCAATACCAATTGAAATTTCAACAATATACTTCACAGAACTAGAGAAAACAATTCAAAACTTCAGTTGGAAGCAGAAGAAACCTAGAATAGCAAAAGAAATTCTAGCCAACAGAGACATGGCTGGGGGTATCACAATCCCCAACTTGAAACTATACTATAAAGCTACTGTGATAAAAACAGCACAGTACTGGCAAAGAAACAGACTCGAAGATCAGTGGAATAGATTAGAAGATGCAGAAACAACTCCAGACATACTCATTCACCTCATCTTTGACAAAGGAGCCAACCACCCTCATTGAAGAAAAGATAGCCTGTTCAATAAATAGTGTTGGAAAAACTGGATTTCAGCCTGCCAAAGATTAAAACTAGACCCATACCTATCACCATCCACTAAACTAAGATCGAAGCGGATTAAAGAACTAAATATCAAGACAGAAACAGTAAATTTGCTGGAAGATAAGTTAGGTAGAACTATCAATGACATTGGCATAGGAAAAGACTTTATGAACAAATCTTCAGTAGCACGGGAGCTAACACCAAGAATCAACAACCTGGGATTTCATCTTATTAAAAAGCTTCTGCACTGAAAGAGAAACTACCAACAGAGTTAAGAGACAATCTACAATATGGGAAGAAAATTTTAGCAGCTAGAATGTATAAAGAATTGAAAAAAATCAGACCCCCAAAATTCAAAGACCCAATTCAAAAATGGGCATCCAAAATGAACAGACATTTCTCAGACAAAGAAGTAAAAACAGCAAATAAATATATGAAAAAATGTTCAACATCACTGGTCATTCGAGGGATGCAGATGAAAACAACACTGAGATTCCACCTCACCCCACAAAGAATGCCTGCTATCAAGAAATCAACCAATAACAAATGCTGGCGGAGGTGTGGAGAGAAAGGAACCCTTCTCCATTGTTGTTGGGAGTGCAGACTGGTGCAACAACTGTGGAAATCAATATGGAGATACCTCAAAGAATTAGGACTAGAGGTCCCATTTGACCCAGCTATTCCCCTACTGGGTGTCTTCCCCAAAGAATTAAAAGAATCGTACCACAGCGATATATGTGCACCTATGTTTATAGCGCCACAGTTTGTAATAGCTAAAGTTTGGAAACAGCCCAAGTGCCCATCAACTGGAAACTGAATAAAGAAGATGTGGGTTTTTTATAAAATGGAGTACTATTCAGCCATAAAGAATGAGAAACTAGAGTCATTTATAGCCAAATGGATGCATATTGAGGCCTTACTCTTAAGTGAAATAAATAGGACACACATGTGAAAATACCGAATAGTATCTCTAGTGTGAGAAACTGAAAGTGTAAATAAGGATGAAAATGATTAAAATGAATAATTGATAATTTGAAATAGGAAAAGGTCCAAAGGGGTAGGGGTGGTGGGAGGGGAAGGGGAACAGGAAGAAGGGAAAGGAAAAATTATGGGAAAGAAAAAAAAATGGAAACAAAGTCTATGTAAGTAGGGAAGGATGGTGGGAGTGAGGGGCGCATAGGTAATGGGGGAAAAATAAGAACTAAGATACATCATGTACAGGTACAAACACCAAATGATAAATGTAAAGGTATTGTACACCTAAAATGTACCAATTATTATATAAATTTTTAAAAACATAGAAATGGCAAAATAGATTAATTAGATTAATTCTTTTAAGCCCCCCAAAATCGAATTCACTTTTTGTATTTTTGTAATATAATGAAAAAATAAGCAGAATTCAAAATAAAGTTATTTTACGGTAAGTCTCTGACTTACAAATAAATTCTATTCCAGGAGAACATTCATAAGGCAGATTGATTCATAACCCGACAAAATGAGCCTTATGCAGTGCACCTGTGAATCTAATACAGTACATCTGAACTCGAATGCTCATAAATTGGGGGCTTACTGTATTACCTACTTTTAAATTTTTAGTAAAGCATTATTGATATATAATTATGATGTACAACATGGTACTTCGATACATGTATACACCATGAAGGGATGAGATCAAGAGAATTAGCATACTGTCACCTCCCATACCACATTATATTGAGAACATTTAAGATCTATTCTAGTAGAAATTTTCATACATATAATAAATTATTAACTATAGTCATCATGCTATAACAGATTTCCTAAACATTCATTCTGTCCACTGAAAGTTGCCCCATTTGGCCAATACTATCTTGTCCCTCTATTCCTACCTCCAACCCCTGCAAATCATCATTTGACTCTTAGTTTCTATTAAGTTTGCCTTTTATTAATGGGAAATCATGCAGCATTTTTCTTTCCATAACTGGCTTATTTCACTTGACATAATGTCCTCCAGATTCATCCAGGCTGTTGAAAATAACATGATTTTTAAAGGCTCAATAGTATTCCAGTGTGTGTGTGTGTGTGTGTGTGTGTGTGTGTGTCCCATATTCTCTTTATTCATTCATCTGCCAGTAGACATATAGATTAAATGTTTGACTTTGCTATTGTAAGTAGTGCTGTAGTGGACTTGGGAGTGCAGATGTGTCCTCAACATACTGATTTCATTCCCTTTGGGTATGTACCCTGAAATGGGGTTGCTGGATCACATGGTGGTTCTATATTTAATTTTCCGAGGAACCTGAATATTGTTTCCTATAATGACCTCTGAATTCAAACTTAATGTATTATAAAAATTTACATATTTTCTGCCTTTGAAAAGGTTTTCAAAAACAAAGAAAGGTGGATGACGTGATAAGGGAAAATCCTGAACTTATTCAGTGAATAAGCCACTTACATGATATGATAGCAGCCATCCTAAAGACCAATAAACAAAGCAAGGCAGGGAAGCAAGAAAGAACCCTTTCTTCTCTATGCGTAATGAAGCATCCTTTTCTGCTGAATAACTTTAACTACTATTGTATTAAATGGTATCTGTCATTTCACTTTTCTCTTTTCATTTTTTCTCAAATAAACCAGAGGTAAGACCAAGAAGGCACCCAGTGTTTAGGGAATAATGAGTAAGGAGCAACATCAAAAAATTCATAATGACTAACTTTAATTTAACCTCCCTGAATTTTTAAAGTATGCATCCTGTCTATATACTGTAAAAGAAGAAAAAATATAACAGTCCATTGTCTCAATGTTTTAAAAATAAGTACAGTTAAGAAATGACTGAAACAACAGTGAACACATACCATATTCTTACATAGTTGCTAGAAATAAAGGAGAGACATAATGTGAGAAACAGTAATTCCTGGATACTGGTAATTTATACATAAGGTCATATCACCATTTTAAATGACAAAATGAGAATAAAATAAATGCTGACTTTAGCATGAATTAAAAAAATCAATAATGAACCAAGGAAGAATTTATTTTGAAAAAGGAATGCGATGTGCTCCCTCTCTAAAAGAAGTAAAATAGATTAGAGGAAGAGTAGCTTCAAACACTGTTTCACAGTTATCCAAACAAATGCAGAATTTTCTTCCCTAGTGTATATCCAACTAATTTTTGTTTGACTCATAATGTTTAAAACATCATGTTTATATAAGGTGATATGAATATTATCAAATAATTTTATGCAATTACATGATTAAAACAGGTGCTTTTAAAAGAAAACATTCTTAAATGTGCCACCAAACATTTATAGCAGAGTTACTCAAAAAGTAGGTTTAAATCTGTAGCTTCATATATCATTTATGTTATTTCATGAGGTACCTATTAGCAGTTAGTCTTGGTTTTTATGCTATTGAGATAACTATGTTAGAAGTGACAGGCAAGATCATTAGAAAAGAGAGGATGGGGGGGTAGAATCTCTTAGCCATTGTATTGTAAATAACGATATGGAGACAATGCTTGCACTTTTGAAAGGCACTATGCCATGTGATAGGCCATGACTTAATTTTGAAGTTATTTTATTACATTTTCAAATGAAATGGAAATTTCCCTAGTTTCTTACTTTATGCTTCCTTATTAATTCACAATTTTTCCTTCCTTAGATGAATGTTCTGATTCACATATCATTCTCTATCTTATATGTTATAGAAACATTTGCCATTATATGATGGTGGGAATTTATTTTTCTCATTGCAATGGAATTATTTCCTCATCCACTTTAAAGAAGGCTTCTGTATTGCAGAAAGCGAATTATGAATTCTTATTTAACAAACAGAAACAAGTCACTGAGCAGATTCTCCCATTAAATTCTACTCTTCATGGAATTTGAAATAGTTGGAATTTAAAACTCTGCTAAGTTTAACATGATAATAACACAATAAATTTGATTTGTAACAATGCATCAAGTGTTATGTGAGTTACTAGGCAGTGTCTGTGCCCTTGAGGTGTGTAAAGCTTGATATACGGATTTTCCAGTCATTTCTATTAGTTTATCCTCCATTTTCTGAAATCTGGGATGCAGAGATGTGGCTAGTTAGAAAAACAGAAAGCAAGGCCATTAAGGGTTTCATATCTAATGCGACATAGGGGTATTTTAGGGTTCAAACTTAGATAAAGGTAAGATAACGTCATAGGTTTGAATGATTTAACTGTTGCTAGATGCAGAAAGAATCTACAGTATAAAGAGATCAGCTTGAATATTATTAGAGAATACAGCTCTAGATAAACATGAGTATTTCATAAAAAATAAAAGCAAAGACACACACTGTCACACATTTCAGAGCAAGTGGAGTCGGGATTTTATAACTAGAACTAGGGGGATATTTGGGACAAAGAAGATGTGTGGGACATTCTTTTTGAAGATGACGTCTTTCATATCAGAAAGGTCAGAGGGTGATGCTGCTGCTACTGAAGGAAACATGGGTTTGTCCAGGAAGTTAATGAGTTTGTATCATTTATACTAATTAACAGAAAAAAGAGGTGACATAACGACAACAAGAAGTTTCAGGACAAGCACCCACTGAATCAGAACTAGAAGTACAGATTGAATAATCTCTAGTGTCTGTTAAGTATGGATAGTTTCATAAAGGAGATTACATTGCCTAGTTAAATTATTTGATTCAGAGATTTTTTCCATTTTTAGGTAAGCTTTTCATCCTAATCTTTTGTTTAAATAATAAACTATTTTAAATTCAAATCATTTTAATTTTGTGTTTTTGTTTTATAGGACAGGAAAAGATAATTCAAAAATTCATACAAATGGTAATTAATTTTTCCCTCTTTGATCTTTATTTGAAAACACATATAATCTATGAGCCATTCCAAGTAGTTGCTTGAAAACAATGCTTGTAAAGGAGTAGAAAACAAAGCATGCAAATGTTTTTGTTTATTTAGCTGGTAGTACTTGACTTTGGCTTTGTGTTCTGAGATGGATCAGGACAGAGATTAACTGCTTAACACAGGAACAATGAAATAGATGACAATAAGTGCTGTATAAGGATGCTTTTAAGAAGTGCGTTGCAGTAGGGGTGGACGTTAGCTCTTGTGGATGGGTAGGCAACAATGGCTCCCGGGAACAAGCTCCAGGCTCTAGGCTCCAGGCTCCTGACCACAGACAGCCCAGGATCATGCAGAGTACACTGAGAGCTCAGGAATAGAATTTATTTGTTGGAGGAAGAAAATTGAAACCATTATGATGAGAAATGGGCACAACTAAATAGCAAGTTTGGAAAGTCAGTGGAAAATTAAGCAAGTAGACTATAAACCATGGCACATTATTTGGATTTTAAATTTTCTGACAAGACATTGAGTACTTTTAAAGATGGATTTTTCCTTATCTGGTTTATATTTTTTTAAATCATTTTGATTACTGTACTACAAGTGGATGGAGAGTTGCTAGGACATTAGAAAAAATAAGAGATCATTTCAAATCTTATTGTAACATCTGAAAGAAAATTCTAATCAATACATACTGAATGAATGGTTAAATGAATTGCCTTTTGGTTCAAGAAAATTATCTTTTTTCTTTTCAAATAAAGACTAGTTCTAGGTTGACCAGAAAATACAGAGAAACTGTATTTCAAATAACTTAATGAAATTTGTCTGTGCTCTTACTGGTTAATTGTTTCACTGCATTTTTTGCTGCAGTTTTCAAACAATCCAGTTTCTTATCCCATGCCTGCATCCATTTGACCATTTTAAATTTACTTTACAATGTTGATTATGGAAAATATTAGTATTATTATTGTACTAGTGTACATTTATTTATTCAGCAGAGATTGCAATTAGATTTTGCTAATAGTTCTATTAGGTGAGTAACATAAATATCTCTATTTTACATTTAAGAAAACTCAAGCACAGCCTCACATAAGAAATGGTTCACTTGTTTCTTACTTTGGAAAAGTCAGAAACCAATGTCAAAAAAAGCACTTTAAATATCCCTTTCCTTGAGGTTAGATAGAGAACAGCAATTGCAAGTAGACTTACCTATTTATTTCAGGTACTTAGACCACCACTCACCAAAAGATGATTCCTTCTTCCTTGTGATGTTCATCCACTCCCAGGAGTATCTGCATAATGAGAATATTCCCAATAGACTTGAAGTCTTTAAAATAAATAATGAACATCATGGTACTGCCTTTGTGTTTAAAGTTTCTGTGGAAAACTCCCCTAACTACCACCTCCTTAGTTCCTTGGAACCTGCATTTGTTTGTTGTCAGTACTAGCTGTGAGCCTAGGTGAACCCCTGCCCTGTTCTGGTCTTTGAGACTGCTCATGCCCAGGACTCATTAGGTTTACAAGGAGGAAAATTTTGCAACTGTTTCTACAACCTTTGCTTTCATCATCTTCTTTTCCAACTCCTCATCTAGAGAATTATTTGGCACTGATTGCATCATACAATAAAAACTTGATTGGGAAACTATTAATATTCCTTATCTTATGTAATTAATCCTGCTTCCAAAAAATGAGAGAAAAAATTTAAATTTGCCATGTAATTATAAGTAAGCTATTCACATACAATATAGGATACACAGTTAAATTTGAATTTCAGATAAATGTGTCTAAAGCAATAATAGTTACATGTTTATTTTTTAAATCTGCCAACCCTAATTATGAGACCATTTCCACCCTATCTTGGTTTTCCTGTCACCACCCCACTGGAAGTTCACATCTAATGGAGGTAAGGGAAAAAAATTCTCAGACTTCTGCAGTCTTGTTCACCTTCTCTCCTTTCCCTCACTTTCTCCCTAACACAGAGGAGGATGAGGGCAGTGTCTTCTTGGTAATAATGGTCTTTACATTTTAGTTTCCTTCTCCTCTAGATTTAGTGCTTTGATCATGACTGTAAAACAATCTTTTGAAAATGAGAAATATTTTTCTTTTTCAGGGTACCTACCTAAGACTCACTAAAATCCTTAGGACGTCATCTTTCTGACCCAAAGGCCTCTTTGTTTCAGGTGTATTATCCTTTTTGTTGAAGATGAGTTCGATGGACAGAAGTGTCAATATGCTAGGATTTTTAGGAATGGAAATGTATTTCAAAATAATTTTAAAATTCTCCATTATATTAATATACCCTTTGCTATATTTGTGCAAAGAAGGAATGATTTTTTCCTTCCTCTCCTCCCCCTTCCTCCCACCTTCCTCTTCTTCCTCATCGGCTTTCTTTCTCCTTGTCTTCTCTGAAGCTGTGTAATTATGTATGAATAATTGTACAATGCATCCCTAGATGTTTAGGGAACAGAAAAACTTTTGAAATCTTTTAAAAATAATTTTGATGCTGAATTTTGTATTAAGGACAGATTTTAGGCTGTTTTAATCTGTTATGAATAAAAAGTGTTTATTTTATCCAGACTTCTTCAGAAAATATGTACTCATTTAGTTCAATAAAATGAGACATTTACCCATAAGCAATTCAAGTTTGACTGCTGATATGGTTCCTCTATCACTCTATCCAAAGAGTGTATTTATTGGAAAGTGTGTTAAAATGTTTTTAAATGCCAGTTTTTAAATTTTTTGAATCAGTTTAGAGACAGCTCTCTTGGGAATTGCCTATACCTTATTTGTCAAGAAAAAATTTGGTCATAAGATAACTAAAATAGTTTCAAAGGTTACTCAAAGCAGTATATTTAGAGATAGGGTCATTCTTCTGAAAAGTAAAAGTTAATAAAGTCTTATAATTCTTGTCAAAGAAAGAATGTCCTTAAAATACTGTAGCTTATGGTATTATCTATAAGCAAAAACTTGAACCAAATGAATAAATATAGCAATGTGTAGTGCTTCATTAAACACCAACCTACACATCAGAGACATTAAAATATGTACATCTTTAAATTTTACTATAATAGTCCACAAATAAATCCTAAATCAAATAGGTGTTTCATTCCAAGTGGCCACATTTGCACTGAATTTAGTACACTAAGAAAAAATTTAATAAGTCACTCCTAAAATGATAAAGGAGTTAATAAATAATAGCAATTGTGTACTTCAGCATTTTAATTTACTTTAGTTTAACAGAAAAAAAGCATTTGTATCAACCATTGTAGAAAAAAAAGACATTGGGGTTAAATAAAGATAATATTGGAAACTTACATTCTCAGGGAAAGTTGGAAAAGCACAGGTATTGATCTTACCAAGAGTAAGTAGTTTCCAAAGGCATAAAGAAAAACAAAACATTAGAATTGGATCCAATGGAAATGCACCCATCCTGATTGCAAATTCCTACTTATCACTTTGTAATTTGCCCTTAATGAGATAATAAAAAATAAAGCACACCGACATTAGAACTAAAAATTAAAAGGAAACCAGGAAAATGTATCACTGAAAATTGGCAAATAATTTTCCATCTTGAAGAAAGAAATTTAATGCATAGGTGAACATTGCCTTTGGTACTTCTCTGTGAACTCTCATTATGATTGCCCCAACTCTTCTTGGAATTGTGTTCTCCAAATACAGAAGCTTGATGCCTACTGGCACTGTACTGAGCAGTGTATCTGTTTGAAAACTGTTTACTTTGGATATATCAGCTCTTCAGGTAAATAGGCAATGGCTGTTCCATCCTACTGTATTCTTCAGCATTTAATTGTATAATAATCAATATGTGCGTGTATGATGATCTTCTAGTTTTAATGGTCAAGCTTATCACAACCACCTGACATTTAAAATGTCGTTCTCCACAGGCTGTTTTCTTGTGACTTTACTGTTATTGATTTGATCTATTGTCAGTTGTAAAACAGAGTTATCACCTCTCAAACTAGTTTGTTTAGCCTAAAGGAATAGTTGTTTTTCTGGATAGATAGACATATATAAATATTTCACATGAAAGTATATGCTTTATATGAAGATTTTGTAAGACAAAAAAATTTTAGTCTTAAAACCTTGCTTCATATTGAGTATAAGTATCTTAGAGCTCATGATTTTAGTTTTTAATTTGTCAAGAGTAGAAAAAATTAGAGACATTCTTGAAGACACATATAATTAGCTCTATTTTCAGTCAGGATCTCTGGAGAAGACAGATGGCTCTCTCAGAAGGAGCAATTAGAGAAATCTCACTGTGGACAAGATAGTTAATAGAGAAGTTAGGGAAACCAACAAGATACACGAGAAAGAGTCAGCCGCTGCCAGGCCTGAAGCAGAAGAGATGGGATGGTGACCAGTGGGGTCCGAAGGAGGAGCTTCATGAAGAGTTGCTGTTAAGGAGAAGAAAAGCACGCCTTCTTCCCTCTCATCTCTTGTTAGAGTTTTCTTTTGTCTGACTCCAGCTGGAATCCCTTGGGAACCCAAAAGGAACTTTCTCGGGCACTCCATGAGGCCCAATCTCCAGGACAGAATAGGCTAGACAGCGGTGAGGATCTTGGATCAGCCAATTGATACACACTTTGACTGAAGCGCTGTAGGAATTCTGCATTTATTTGAGTAGCAGCCTTTATATATAAACTACTTGTAACACAGAAAGACTTGGGGCTATATTTGAAGATGACTTGGTTTATTGTGTTTCACAATTGCTTGATAACCCTAAGGTGATAGTACTGTTGGAAATAGAAAATTTCAAATAAAGTTTAGAACAACATTCATACTTTGAGGAATCTATGGAAAGAAGTTTTGTAGATCCATTTCAGATCAAAAGCATCAATTCCAGGATTGCTAAGACAAGTTCTTCCCATCAAATGCTATGGTCATAGTAGGCTATACCTGGGAACAACAGAAAACAAAATCAATGTCCTAATGCCATGGATTTAATGGTCCTTAGGTTTCATGTAGGTAAAAAAATATTGGTTTTACCTTTGTTTTTATCAAATGAAACTATAAACCACATTGACTTTCTTTGTATTCCATAGCTATGGAAAATCTTAAAGCAAAAGGATATGTAATTTATCATTCATTTTATTCAACAGATATTTATTAATTTCCTACATGCTAAAAAATGTGAAGTCCTAAATGGATTCAACAAACAGCATCTATTTTTCTGTTCTCCTAAAATATTATTGGTCTTATATTTGAATATTGATGAAAATATATTTTATATAGGCTAATCTACATGTGTTTAAAGTTCAAAGCTGACCCAGTTCTCTTTGGGGGGAGTGGGGTGGGATGGGTTAAGTATAACATGAGTTTGTAGAAATTTCAACGAAAACATTTTAAATATTGATAACTATTGTGGTGGTTTTGGCATCTTCTGAATGATCAACAGTCAGGAGAATAAGCTATTAGCAAACATTTGAACTTCATGCCATGTCTCTATACTTGTGTTCTATGTTTTTCTTTAAACATAACTGTTAAAAAGAGAAATACTTTCACATTTGAGGCTTTAGCCTTAAATTTATTTATGCTAAATCTATCACAAAATGTATCAATATTAAATGTAAGTTAAAATTACTATCATCAAAATATAAGAAAGGAAAGTTATGTTGTATCTCTTCTAAACTATAGAAAATTGCCTTACATTGAATATTCAAATATACACACTCATAATGTACACACAGTATACAACATACAAGGGTATAGCTGTTTTTACGCTATAGTTCTATTAGCTTGGTGGAAGAGAAAACAGGCTTTCTAAATAATGGTGATATTTGACACTATATTTAGCTATGTCCTGAATAATTAAAAAGTCAGATTAGCAGTCTTATATTAGCACAGGGCAAATGCTTGAAAAATTGTATCAGTCACTTTTTATTCTAAGGAATTTTCTTACATCTTTAACATAAATCATGTTTTAGGGCTTTGATTTCTAACCTGATGTCCTGTCTAATGTGCTTCCTCTTCCTACTGTTTCTCCTTTTGTTGCTTCATCTTTTCCTTTATCTCTTTAAGTCTTCCCTTTTATTTTCTAATCTAAAGAGTGAAACCATAAAATTAACATTCCAGCTTTACAATTGCTACTTCTTCAATTTTATCATTTTCATTGAGGAATAAATTCACTATACACTAAAATTAGCATTTTTGCTTTCTGATTCTATTTATATACACTTATTCATTTAGTTAACATTACTATACCTTTATTTTAGGCCAATTATGTCTGTTTTGGTACATAATGTCAGTATTTTAAATAAGAAAACTAGTATGTAATTTTTTATAATGCTTTTTGTTAAAATAATTTTTGAACTTACAGAAATATTGCAAAGGTTATAGAGTTTATCATTTGTTGAGATTCCTCTAATGTTAACATCTTATATTACCATGAGGTGTCAAAACTAAGAAAGCATACCCGTGTGTCACCAGTAACTAAACTCCACACTTTATTAGCATTACTTGAGTTTTTCAATGAAGATCTTTTTAAGTTCCAAACTATATGAAACAAATTTCATTTAGTATTGCTTAAATTTTTCATTGCTTTTTGGATTTGGAAAAAGACTTCCAGATTTTGGTTTAGATTTCAATGAAAATAAATTAAGATATATTTGATATATATCCAATTTAGATATTTTGTCAGTTTAATGTTTGGAAACTATTGATTGCTCAGCACAGAGTAATGTTTATATTTGGAGATAAGATAGCATAAAAATAAAAGATAAATCCTGGTTGCTTATTCTGTTGAAGAGTATACACAAAAACAGTAAACAAAGAAAGGGGCATCATTAGAGGGGAGGAGGGAGAATTAAATGCATAATGAACATGTTTGGTTTTGACAGTTCCCATATAAAGTTAAAACTATGAAGAAGATAATTAGGAAAGAGCTCCACAGTGACTCCTAGAAGATGCAGTAACATAAACTGTCCTAAAATCTAGTAACATGTGGCTCATTTAACAAGATAAGCTAGAATAAGGTGTGGTCTAGCTTCTGTCACTTGCCTTCAGTCTGTAAAGGATGTTGAGCCAGTTCATAGGAGACAAGAATCAAGGAAACAAATTTATCAAGGTTCTGGGATTATAGAAGCACAATCTTTTTGTAAGGTGGTCAAAGGACACTGTTAAAGATTTAATTAAGAGCTCTTTGGAGGAAAATGGTCCATAATATAAGTTAATACTGTGTAACTTAAAGCATCCTTCTCAAGGTAAGTTTTGCATTAACTCTGGTATATTTTCACACACAAAGAAGGAAACATCTTTGTCACCTGTACTCTCAGTCTGAATGGAATTATGATTTCTTCCCTTGAGGACCAAAGGCCACCCAACACTCTCATGTAGAGACATAAAATAATGAAATACTTAAAATTTCATAAAGCATTTTGAATGAAGGATGACACAAATGTGATTAAATATTTATGTTTGCATCCATTCAGTCCCATGTGAGAATGTGGTAGTGGCCAGATTTTAATTTAATTATCAGAACCACTAATGAACTTCGACATAAGTCAAGAGGGGGCAAGTCAATTTCAAAAGTTATTAATAAATTGACACACTCAGAACTCATTTAATTCTTCACAATGTAAACTGATGAGGTCTTTCAATCTATTTGTCATCATAGCATTATAGCTGAATCCTTTACCTTTAATTAAGTATACACCACTTGAAATTGTAAAATAAACATAATTTACTACTAGTAGTAATTTACTGCATGATTTTAAATATGCTTACTATGTGCAATTTATAAGGTGACTGCTAATAAATGAGACAAGTGGGTAACTCAGTTTCTTTTTATTTGTCTAACTTTTGAAATGACAAAAATATATAAAAGATATAAATATTAATGGGCTTCGACAGTGATGGAAAGTTAATACATTTTTATTTTTATATATCCTTGATTAATTATTCTATGAAAATGAAGTCTCTAATAATATGTGATCTTTTTAATAATTAATGTAATTGTCTAAATTTGTATCAGACTACTTAAAGCTAGTAACATCTAATCTGTTTGAATTAAGGTATATTCATCAGTTGGACATGTTGGTATTGGGCAGTACTTTTTCATTGTATTGTATTGTGTCTTGGGAAGGAACTATGATTTTGATATGACTGAGGTCATGGTCAGAATCTTAAAGAACCACTGTAATATGGGCTGAGGGATAACAATGATCTTTTATCCACCAAACGTTTGAAAAAGAAGGAAGGAAAGGACCACACCCTTGCTCAACCACTTGTAGTTTCCTGCTTGAGAGTGGGCAGGTGGTGAGATGTCAATTAAATATGAGATAAGGATTTTCAAACTGAAAGTCTTCAGAGAACCAAGAATTCACCCATGTGTTATAAGTGGAATAGTTTATGACAATTTGAATATGGCACATTTGGGAAAAATAATCTTTTAGTACTTGTTTACAGAACATAACAATTAGATATTTTGTGGGGAGCTGGTACATGTACATATCTTGATTCTTTTTTCTTTCCCTACCACTCTCACCTCTCCCTACTCATTAAAGAAAGAAAAAAAAGGGAAGTAGAGCCTTTACAAATTGGAGAAAGAATTGAAGAAACATTAAATTATTTGTTTGTATGCCCTGAGACTGAGAACACTAAATAAACTCATTTTATATATGATGAAAACATAATTACATTTTGGGGTGCAAACTACCTATTGAAAAAATGGGAATATACAGTCAGAGTGGAAATGACAGAACAGATTATTATGATATACCAGCCTAAATATAATCCATTTTAGAAGTGTATTTTATTTGGCATATACATATCTGTACCAGCTAGAATCTTTCTCTTTAAAAAAATATTCTAGAAGATAAGTAACTACTAAAAATGAAATGAAAGAGTTACATAAGAAATATAAATAATTTGAAAATTCCTCTAAATATATATTTTCTAATGGCCTCCTTTAGAGATACACTGCAACCCAGGAACCCTAATACCTCCCCAAACCTTCACATTATAAAATGGAATCTTAGCAGACCTGTCTTTTGGAAGCTATCCCAGGTTCTTTGGGAGGAAGGGACATCATGCTTCCATGATACTCAAACAGATTAACCAGTAGTCACCTCATTAAGGATTTCTTCCAATCTTTGATTCTCTTGGCTACTCGTCTCCTTAGCACACATGGATCTTTTTCCTCAGCAACTGCAGATGACATTTAGATCTCAAGAATTTCTTCCTTTTCGATTACAGTAACAAGTTGAGAAGGAAAAACTTGCTTATTTCAAATACTACTTAGCAGAAATGTAGGCTTTACTCATGCTTGCTTTTAACATTTTAGAAAGGCATTAGACACTGGTCCCAAGTTTTCTTCATACTTATACAATGAATATTTTTGAAAGTTAATTGCTATTCTTTAATGAGTGAAATATTTTTTCTATCCTTTGACCTACATGTTAATTGAGTTTGTTTATTTGGTTCATGTCAATATCTAAGTTTTGTTATTCTTAAAACTAACAAGCTTATTTAACTACTTAAGCCTAAAGATTTTATTTTTTGCTATCTCAGAAATGATTAAATCCCGAAAAGAATGGCTACTATCAAGAAATCAACCAATAACAAATACTGGTGGAGTTGTGGGGAGAAAGGAACCCTTCTTCACTATTGATGAAAGTGTAGACTGGTGCAATCACTGTGGGAAACAATATGGAGATTCCTCAAACAATTAGGATTAGCAGTCTCATTTGATCCAGCTATTTCTCTGCTGGGTATCTTCCCAAAAGAATTAAAAGAATCATACCACAGTGATATATCCTCACCCATGTTTATTGCGGCACAGTTTGTAATAGCTAAAACTTGGAAACAGCACAATTGCCCATCAACTAGAGTCTAGATAAAGATGTGGTTGTTTTATAAAATGGAGTACTACTCAGCCATAAAGAATGAGAAACTAGAGATATTTATAGCTAAGTGGATGCACATTGGGGCTGTACTCTTTTTTTTATTAATGTATAATTTTATTATCATTCACTAAACATACTCATATACAAAAATTAAAATTATTCAAAGAAAAACAATGCAAGGGAAAAAAAACTATAATAATATTCAAATATAATAGAACTCAACCAAAGCAAAACTGAAAAGTACTTAAACATTTTTCCATATAATTTAAAAAAATCTCAAGCATTAATAAGACATCAGAAGATGTGATTTGTTTTAGAAAGATTTTCAAAACTAATATTGAACAAATAGTGGTCTGGAGAAAAATTCTAATTAATTACTAGACTCCACATAGGCCAAACTTTTTAATTTAAATTTCAATACAGTCATGTGACATGTAATGGAAATATAATCTGAGAAATATATTATTAGGCAGTTTTACTCATGTGTATCACAAAGTACCACACAGAATGCCAACTTCCAAGTGCAAACTGAAAAGGTATACATCAATCATCTGTGATGGCCCCTTGATATCATCCAAATACACAGTTAAACATGAGATACATGAGGCTACCACTGGCATAACAGCACACTGTTTTACAGTAAGCTCTTTTATATAAGTAGGATTATGCTCCAAAGGATGAAAAGCACAGCATGTTGTGATAAGTACCTAAAACAGCAACAGTCATTTATTACACTATTGAGTACTGTGTTCTATACATAGTTGTATGTGCTTCTTCTGGAAACATACCCTTCCCTCCTTTGATCTCAGTGACTCTTCCTTCCCAACCCACTGATGTGCTCCAGCCTAGTCTCTTATCTACATCTCTTCCTATAGTTTTAAACAAAAATCTATGTATGGATTCTTTCCAGATTCCAGCCTGTAAACTGATCTCTCCCCTTCCCCTCCACAACCCCTACCTTTTGAACCTTTTCTACATATCTCAAATTATCCATTATTCATTTTAATCATTTTAATCCTTATTTACACTTTCAGTTTCTCACACTAGAGAAACTATTCAGTATTTATACATGTATGTCCTATTTATTTCACTTAAGAGGATGGCCTCAATATGCATCCATTTAGCTATAAATGTCTGTAGTTTCTCATTCTTTATGGCTGAGTAGTACTCCATTTAAAAAAAAAACACACATCTTGTTTATCTAGTCTCCAGTTGATGGGCACGTGGGTTGCTTCCAAGCTTTAGCTATTACAAACTGTGTCACTATAAACATGGGTGCACATATATCACTGTGGTATGATTCTTTTAATTCTTTTGGGAAGATACCCAGCAGAGGGATAGCTGGGTCAAATGGGACCTCTAGTCCTAATTCTTTGAGGTATCTCCACACTGATTTCCACAGTGGTTGCACCAGTCTGCACTCCCACCAAGAGTGGAGAAGGGTTTCTTTCTCCCCACATCCCCGCCAACATTTGTTATTGGATGATTTCTTTATAACAGCCATACTTTCTGAGGTGAGGTGGAATCTCAGTGTTATTTTCATCTGCATCTCTCGAATAACCAGTGATGTCAAACATTTTTTCATATATTTGTTTGCTACTTTTACTTCTTTTTCTGAGAAAATGTCTGTTCATTTCAAATGTCCATTTTTTTTTCAGATGCCCATTTTTGAATTGGGTCTTTGAATTTGGGGTGGTCTGATTTTTTTCAATTCTTTATATATTCTAGGTAGTAGTCCTTTGTCTAAGGTGCAGCAGCTGAAAAATTTTTCCCACATTGTAAGTTGTCTCTTAGCTGTGTTGGTGGTTTTTCTTGCAGTGAAGAAGCCTTTTAATAAGATGAGATCCCAGTTGTTGATTCTTTGTGCTAGTTCCCATGCTAATGGGGTTATGTTCATAAAGTCTTATCCTATGCCAATGTCTTTAAGAGTTCTAGCTAACTTATCTTCCAGCAAATTTAATGTTTTTGTCTTAATATTTAGATCTTTAATCCACTTCGATCTTAGTTTAGTAGATGATGATAGGTATGGGTCTAGTTTTAATCTTTGGCAGGTTAAAATCCAGTTTTCCAACACCATTTATTAAATAGGCTATCTTTCCTCCAATGAGGATGGTTGGCTCCTTTGTCAAAGATGAGGTGGCTGAGTATGTCTGGAGTTGTTTCTGCATCTTCTAATGTATTCCACTGATCCTTGGGTCTGTTTCTTTGCCATTACCATGCTGTTTTTATCACAGTAGCTTTGTAGTATAGTCTCAAGTTGGGGATTGTAATACCCCAAGCCATATCTCTGTTGCCTAGAATTTCTTTTGCTATTCTAGGTCTCTTCTTGTTCCAAATGAATTGTTGGATTGTTTGCCTAGTTCTGTGAAATATATTGTTGGAATTTCAATTGGTATTGAATTAAATCTATGTAGCAGTTTTGGAAGTATGGCCATTTTTACTATATTGATTCTTCCTACCCAGGAACAAGGGATATCTTTCCATTTTCTTATATCCTCCTCGATCTCTTTTCAGGGTGCTGTAGTTTTCAGTGTAGAGGTCTTTTGCTTCCTTTGTTAGATTGATTCCTAGATATTTCAGGTTTTTGGATGCTATTGTAAAAGGAATTGTTTCCCTAATTTCTCTCTCAGTGTGTCTATTATTTGTATATAAAAAGGCTATTGTTTTTTAAGTGTTGACCTTGTATCCAACTGCTCTACTGAATCTTTCAATTAAGTCTAGCAGTCTTTTGGCAGAGTATTTGGGATCTTCTATGTAAAGTTTCATATCATCAGCAAATAATGACAGTTTACCTTTTTCTTTTCCTATCTTTATTCCTTTTATTTCTTTCTCTTTTCTAATTGTTGTGACTAATATTTCCAGAACAATATTGAACAGGAGTGGTGACCGTGGGCATCCTTGTCTTGTTCCAGACTTCAGTGTGAAGGATTTCAGTTTTTGACCATTTAGTATGATCTTGGTTGTTGGTTTTTCATAGATAAACTTAATAAAGTTGAGATAAAGACCTTCTATTCCAATTTTCTGTAGGGTTTTCATCATGAATGATGTTGGATTTTGTCAAATGCCTTTTCTGCATCTATTGAGATGATCATATGGTTTTTGTCCTTGACTCTGTTAATATAGTGTATTACATTTATTGATTTACAAATGTTGAACCATCCTTGCATCCCTGGGATAAATCTGACTTGATCAGGTTGTATGACACTTCTTGATGATCCTTTGTATTCTGTTTGCCAGTATCTTGTTAAGGATTTTTGCATCTATGTTCATTAGGGAGATTGGCCTGTAGTTCTCTTTTTGGGTTGTGTCTTTCCCTGGTTTTGAAATCAAAGTAATACTGGCTTCCAAGAATGAATTTGGAAGCCTTGCTTCCCTTTCAATTTCCTTGATGACTTTAAAGAGTAATGGTGATAGTTCTTCTTTAAATGTCTTGTAGAATTCAGCAGTGAAGCCAGCAGGACCTGGGCTTTTCTTTGTTGGTAAATTTTTTATTACATTTTCAATTTCACTCATTATAATTGGGTGTTTAGAATTTCTATATCTTCTTCATTTAATTTTGGCAATTCATATATATCTAGGAATGTGTCCATTTCTTCTGTGTTTTCCATTTTATTAGAGTACAGATTCTTGAGGCAGTTATTGATGATGCTCTGGATTTCTGCTGGGTCTGTTATGACTTCCCCTTTTTCATTCTCAATTGCATGGATTTGAGCCTTTTCTTTCCTTTTTCTGGCTAAGGGTTTATCAATTTTATTTATTCTTTTCAAAAACCAACTTTTTGATTCATTGATTATTTTTGTATCATTCTCTTAGTCTCCATTGCATTGATTTCTGCTCTGTTCTTTATAATTTCTTCTCTTGTATGAGCTTTGGATTTGTCATGTTCTTCTTTTTCTAGGAGCTTAAGGTTCAGCATTTGGTTGTTTATTTGAGCTCTCTCTGTTTTCCTAATGTGGGCATTCACTGCTATGAATTTCCCTGGTAGAACTGCTTTCATTGTGTCCCATAGATTCCTGTATGTTGTACTGACATTATCATTTACTTGTAGAAACTGTCTAATTTCTTCTTTAATTTCCTCTATGACCCATTGGTTGTTCAGGAGGGTGTTGTTTAATTTTCATGTGTTTGTGTGAGTTTTGTGGTTTCTTATGTCATTGATCTCCAATTTTATTTCACTATGGTCTGATAATATACAGGGGGTAACTTCAATTCTTTTACATTTACTTAGACATGTCCTATGAGCTAGCATGTGGCCTATTTTGGAGAATGAACCATGTGCAGCTGAAAAGAATGTGTATTCTGATTTTGTGGAGTGGAACACTCTGTAAACATCTCTTAAGTCCATTTCATCAATAACTTGGTTCAGTTCTAGAATTTTGTTGTTAATTTTTTGTCTAAATGATCTGTCTATTTGTGATAATAGGGTATTGAGGTCCCCCACTACAATTGTATTAGTGCTTATTTGGTTTTTCATGCCCATCAATATTTGTTTTGTATAGTTGGGGGCATTCATATTTGGTGCATATATATTTAGGATTGTCATCTCTTCCTCTTGGATTGTTCCCTTTACAAGGATGTAGTGACCATCTTTGTCTCTCTTAATTAGTTTTGGTTTGAAATCTACTTTGTCTGCAAATAAAATTGCTACCCCTGCATTTTCTGGGTTCCTGTTCCATAGAGAACTGTTTTCCATCCTTTTACTTTCAGTCTATGTATTTCTAAGCAATAGTAGGAAGCTTCCCAGACAGAGATGGAGAAGTGGACATACAGATAAGTGAGGCATATAGAACTCAAACTAGCTATGACCAAAAAAAAATCTACACCCAGATATATAATAGTCAAGATCCCAGAAACCCAACAGAAGAACAAAATCTTCCAGGCAGTTAGAGAAAATAAACAAATCATCGGCAAAACAAAACCCATCAGAATCACAGTAGAGTTTTCAACACAAACTCTCAAATCAAGGAAAGCCTGGAGTGAAGTATTTCAAGCCCTAAAAGAAAATAACTTCCAACCTAGACTGTTGTATCCTGTAAAATTATCTTTCAAAATTGATGAGGAAATTAGACACTTCCACAACAAACAACACCTAAGAAATTTCATGAACACCAAACCAGCACTCCAAACAATTCTAAGCAATATCCTAGAAAAGGACAATGAAGGTCACAACTCCATGAGGCCCAACAGAGGGAAGCCACCAAGCAAGGTAAGAAACTAAAGGGAAAGGGGGAAGAAAAGAAATAAAAGAGCCAACAATAGTAAAACATCATGAGTCAATATCTGTCAATTATAACTATCAATGTTAAAGGTCCCAATTCACCAATCAAAAGAAATAGACTGACAGAATGGATTAAGAAGCAAAATCCAATGATATGCTGTGTACAAGAAACACACCTAACTCAAAAGTGGCCATACTCTTAAGTGAAATAAATAGGACACACATGTAAATATCAGATAGTTTCTCTGGTGTGAAAAACTAAAAGTGTAAATAAGGATCAAAATGCATAATTGATATTGTGAAATAGGAAGAAAAGTTCTAAAGAAGTAGGGGAAGTGGGAGGGGTAGGGGAAAGGAAACAAGGGAAAGGGAAAAATATGAGAAAAGTTAAAAATGGAAACAAAGTCTTTTTAAATAGTGAAGGGTAGAGGTGCTGACGGGAGGGCAGGGAAATGGGGAAAAAATAAGAACCAAAGTATATCATATAAAGGTACAAGATCCCAATGATGAATGTAACTCTATTGTTTACCTAAAATGTACTAATAAACTTAATGAAAAAAAGAAATAATTAAATTGAGAGTTGAGATATCATATATTTACCAGATGTCTTTGTCATCTTTATTTAATATAAATATATAAAATGTAAATATATAAAATAATATAAATATGCAAAATATATTTTATTTAAATATTTGTAAATACACATATATATTTGTTCTTTGCTTAATTTATAAATCCTGAGTCTTACCTCATAAAGTAATGTAAATGTTTAATAATTACTTACTAATTCTCTAAAATGCAAAAATATTCGAAGCATTATCTTTTAAAGTACTTTGATCAACCTTTTGCTATGTAATATGTGTATTTTTTTTAAAGATTCAACACTATATTTTAAATATGAAACATTTATTTTATAGAAGCAATTTAAATAAATATCTCAGCTTTGTAAGTATGTACAGAGATACTCAAAACTGATTAATTTTTGGTTACGGGAACAAAGTCTAAATCTAGAAGCTATTTCTTTTTTACAATACAGTCTTAAAATACTTGCAGACATTTTTAGTTTTTTGTTTTTTGTTTACTCAATGGATAAAAATTAAAATGGCAAAAATCCAGAATATTTTTAAGCTTTGTCATCAAGTGGTAGTGAATCAATGTTCCTACAAAACAGAACTGGGTCCTCGCAGCATCTAGTCACATTTTAGTCAACAGATCCATACATAAACTTGTTTAAGTAAGTTTCTGGTCAAAGACACTTCATATATAGTTTTTATTTATTGACATTAAATTCACAGCCAACAATACCATCATTTAGGTCAGAACAAAGGTTATCTGATTTGTATTTCTTGACAGACACATCACAGCCTTCTGATGCTCAGGAATATTAGCACTTCTGCAGTTTGCTTGTGATTTGTTTTAAATGGTTAAATGACCAATAAAAATGCAGAAATGTGAGAACAATGGCTAATAAATACAACTTTAAAAAGGAAACTTGCTTGGAGTGATAGAAATTAAACAAAAGATCAGAGCATTGTCCCTCAGCTGGGAAAAGTGTGCTATATTTATATTCATGAATGACAGGGAAAAGCAATGAGTAGTGTTGGTTTCGGGGGTATAAATAGTTTTCTGATTAAATGAGTTAGCAACTTTGGAATCTACAAATAAGAAGATCACCTGCACTTCACACCATATCCTTTACTCTCCCATTTGAGATGTGTGTTGGGACTCACCGAAGCCATTATTCAGCATAGGATGTCATGAGGCACTGCTCAGAGCCTGCTCCGTGGTGAGCTAGGGCAGAGAGTGAGAATGTGTGCTTAAAGCTATTTCAACAACTAGAAGTAGTGCTTTTAGATCTGTGGAATCTAATTAAATTTTAGAATGTATTTCTATATTATATGTATATTTTTAAGAAAGCCATTTTAGTGTACTTTATATAGTTTATTAACAGATAAGTGGTAAGAAAGACAAAGACATAATCTTTACCCTGCACAGATGGAGAATTGCATCAGGTGGCCGTGTAATTGTGTCTACAGAATTTGGGTACAGAACATAGAGCATCATTTAGGCTGTCATTAATCTCCTCCTGGTCTCTCAGCCCCAGAAATCCTTTTTCCCAAGTCTGTGCTTGAGATAGTCTTAGGCCTTATTGCTTCTTTTTCTTCAGAGAAGCAAAGAAAGCCCTGGCTGATTGGTGGTTCACCGTCTTTATCCTACCTAGGAAGGCAAAAGTAGCAGTCCTCTAGAAATATAAGTATTTTTGTAGTTGAGTTTAAAGAATCAGAAAAAAAATGTGCTCTGGGGCCACTGAAAATTTTAAATCAAAATATACTGTCTTAGACATAGCTAAGACAAGAATATAGTTTTCTCCTTCTCTGCCTCCACTACCACTAAAGAAAAGCAATTCTAAAAATACAAAATTTTGGAAATAGTCCCATGACCAGTCTTAGACTTTCCTTACTTATAGAATGAAATGATTCAAAACTGAAAGTCCAAGATTGCCACAAAAAAACTCTTACTCATTAACTTACAATAAATATTTAATTATCATCTATGCATCAGGAATTGTTCAACACATATGTGTGTGTGTATATATATATATATATATAATTACTTTAATAATGATTACCCATAGCTGCTTTGTACATCTAAAACAAATAATTTTATATTAGGGACAGTAGCCATTCTATATCTATATCTATTCATATATCTATCTAGTCTATCATTTATTTTTCTGTAATAAAGATGGAGAACATAAAAATGTACCTATAAAAGAATTTAAGCAAAAAAAAAAAAAAAGATGGAGAACATTTGAAGCACCTAGAGAAGGAGACAAATGGACTCAAATAATTAGGTCAGCCGTACTTGTGAAAAAGTCTACCAGATAGATGGCTAATTATCAATCTATGTGTCATATTGTCAAAATGTAATTAAAGAAGGAGGAATGCAAGTATGGGAGAAGGTCTTGTCTATATGTGTTTGAAAAGTTGAAGCAGATATGTCATATAAATGTCTTGGGTTGGCAAGGGGATTTGTTCCATAATGTTGTCTGGATCCAGCTGATGAGAGTCTCTCCATCTGGAGAGCACAATGTTGGAGACAGTATCCCATCAGAAAAGATTAGGAGGCTATAAGATCTGGCACAGATCGTTCCACTACTTCAGCTGAAGGTATCACAGATTAGTCACATTGTGGCTGCTTCTAAACACTAAGTCCCTGGCCCAAGGGGTCAGGGAATATGGAGAACAAGTCGAAGACTGGGGAGCTGCTTCTGACTGAACCACATGAGTGATGCTGAGATTAAATAGTTTGTCTACAACCTGGAAGTGTTTTGCAACTTGTACATAAGTCACTGAGTGCAACTCTGACTTGCTTTCAGGCAGTGGACAAGAATGATGAACTTATTTTTGGGATATGAATTTTTGCTGGAGCCTGTTTTACTCCTCAAAATTCACTGATGTATGACAGTGATTGTAACTTACCTGCAACAGTGATATTTGAATGGTGCTCAGAATCATAAACATCTACATTAGGTATTTGAAAGGTCCTCATTACATGGTCACTGGAAAAGTGATATCCTTGTCTGTTTCACTTGTTGCAATTATCAGGAAGGTTTTCATACAAAAAAACCCCCAAAGTTCCTGCTCCTGAACAATTACTTGAATTTGAACGCCTATGATATCTTACAAAAACCCACTTCATATCTATCACTGTGTTTAAGATCAATAATACAAAAAAATGTGATATTCTTGGCAATTAGCCACTTTGAAATTAAAAAAAAAAATAAGAACACTGATATTTGAAAGATTCTTCTTTTTCTTCTTTTTTTCGGTACCAGGAATCAAACTCAGGACCTCGCACTTGTGCGGCAGGCATGGTGTAAAAGAGTCTTAACAATAAATGCGTTAGTGATAAATACCATTCTGTGAAATAAAGAAGTCTAGAGGTCTAACATATGACATAAGGACAATTGTTAATTATATTGTATTTTGAAAATTTGCTGCGAGAAGTTATTAGGTGCTCTTTCTATATATAGATGAAAAATAACTATGTGAGATACTGGATAGATTAATTTGCTGGACTGTTGTAATCATTTCATTATATGCAGGTATATCAAAGAATCATGTTGTACATTTTAACCATATAAAACAAAAATATAAAATAAATGTTGACTAGACATGTATGTTTCGTAACAGGAAAAAATCTTGTTTGCTTGAAGTTGGAGTACTGTAGCCACTGAATTCTAGTCAAAGCAAATATTTTAACTTTTTATTTTATATATTTATATAATTTGGCTTTTCATGATGAAATTGATAAATCAAAATCTTAATCATTGAAAGCATAAATTTATGATTGCTTCATATATATTGGTATACAGATATTGTAAAATTTTATATATACAGTAAATAAAGGAGTTACAAAATTATAAACCTGTAGTCAGAAAAGTAGAAATGCCTTACAGCAACATGAATCAAAAGAATTGCAATAATGAAATTTTATTAAAGCATTTATAATAGATTCTGAGGAAGCTTTTAAAGAGAATTACCCTTTGTAAAAATACAACTTCAATTATACTAAATACGTAATTTTTACTTTCATTTAAAGTATGTTATGTAAATATTTGACAGTGAAGTCCAAATTATTAACAGAAATTACCATAGTGTTTCTTGAACATTTGACATTTATATCCCTTGTGAAGCATATTTACTTCTATTACTTATTATTTAAAATACTCTAAAAATTCTAATATAGAAGGAAATAAATTGATAAATAAGTAATGTCTGGCCTTTGAGGAAAATAGTTTTATATTCAGTACCTATTAGAACTTTATTTTATGGTATTCTACCTCAAAAATGTTTAGAAGTAAACTCAAGATCTATTATAGATACATATTGTATGTAAAGAGGTAAATTAATAATTTTGGCAGACCTGCTAAAGATTCAGATTTTTAGTCTTTCTTTTTGCTTTTTTTTGTTCTTCATATTGGCTAATAAGCAGTCTGGCAATGCCTTTTCTTATCTTAATAAGCCCTCTTAAGCTTAAGGACTGCCTTTTGGGTAATTAGCAAGAGGCATACAACAGTGAAGCTATGTGTCTTGGAAAATTAACCCAGGTGAAATTGTTTACACAAGTTTTATACTTGGACAAATGAAGCTTCATCAAATGCAGTAGCCAAAAATAGTATAAAATTGGTACAAATAAAGCCAGAAAATTTAATGATTGTTTGTCTATTCCTTCAGCATATTACCTTAAAATTCAGTGGCTGGAGACAATCATTTTATTCAAATTTTGTCAATAGAAAATCACTCTTCTGTGTGCGCTGTGCCCAGTCTGTGAGCATGAGCAGGATTGACTGAGCCTGAAGGGCCTTCCCAAGATGTCAGGGTTCTTGACTCAACAAGTCCAGTTCTTTCTTGCAGCTTAGACCTTCTCCCTGTCCTCATGGAGACATCTCACTTGCCTTTGGCTAAGGCAGTGACAGCTTGGTTTTCCTGTTGTAACATTTTTCATATGGCATATGCATTGCCAGAGACAGGAAGTAGAAGCTCTCAGACCAGTCAGTTGCTGTGTGGGGCCAGGATCACTTCATCCCTCACAGGTCATTGGCCAGGGCAAGATTCAAGGAAATGGAAAAGTAACCTCCCCCCATCCCCATGAGAGAAGGGCACAATCACACTACAAAAGAACATACCAGATGGGAGAGATTATTGTGGTTAAATTTATAAAATGAAACCTTCCACAATTCTTAATCTGAAAAGAAATGTCTTTGTCCATTTTTCTTCTATAATAGACTACCACAGACTAAGTAAATTATAAACAATAGAAGTTTATTTGGCTAACCATTCTTGGAGGCTGGGAAGTTTAATACTGAGAGGTCACACATAGGGAGGGCTTTCTTGCTACATCATAACATGGTAAAAGACTTTGCATAGAGAGCCAGACAGAGGGGAAACTGGGCAGCAACCATTTTTTATCTAGAATCCACTCCGCTGATAACTAACCCATTCCCATAAAAATGACATTAATACAATCATGAGAACAGAGTCCTCATGACCAAATCACTCCGTAAAGGTCTCACCTCCTAATACTGTCACAATTGCAATTAAATTTCATTCTGAAGATATGAGGGAAACATTTAAACCATAGCAGTAAAAATTTAGAGACTATAATATTCCAGATTGATATGTAGGTTAATCTATTGCTAAATAAAGAAGCAATTAGCTAATAACATTATTTAATGAAACTTTACTGGGTAAAGTTTACATAAGTTATACATTTTTCAAGTACTATGTTTTTAATGAAATGTGTGGAGTCTAGGACATAGATCAGTGGTAGAGCACTTACCTAGCATATATAAGGACTCTGGATTCCAGATCCAGCACTGCACAACAAAATGTGCTTGTTACTGAAATACATTTCAGCAAGAGGAGAGGCTTTATTCTAAAATGAGAATACAAGAGTAAAACATTCAAATATGTCATATATCAATTAGAAGAAGGATGAGGCTCATGACAAATGGACTCCAGAATGCAATACAAATTGGTAGGAAGTTGTGTGAACAACTTTTCTAGTAAGAAGTTTAGCACAGAATATTCTGCCCACTCCAGTAAGAAGAAAATTCAAGGAAGCCGTTGTTGTTGTAGTTTTCTACATCTGTGTGAACTTTAGACATTTCAAGGTGTATATATATATATATATATTTTCAATATCATCTCATGCTATTTGTTTTTCTTTATTACTGGAAATTCTCTTTGTTAAAATATGCCTGGCTTTCCTTTATACATTAGTTCCTAATCCTCTGTTCATATTTTAGTGCCACTTTTTGGATTAAAAACAAATATGAAACAGGGCTGGAGATTAGCTCAGTGGCACCACACCTGCTTCACAAGTGCAAGGTCCTAAGTTCAATACCTGGTACTGAAAAACAAAAAAACAAAACAAAAAACAAATATGAAACAGAGAAAATGTATTTTTGTAGTTAAAAATTTTGAGTTCTCATAATGGTCATTTTTCTTCTGCAAACTATGATATCTTTTATTCCTTTGTTGATTTTCAGAATCAGATTTTTTAAAATGTATTTTAATTAAGGATATAATAACATAAACTGACCAAATAATTTAAAATATATATTTTTAAAAATCTGAAGATATGGACCAGGAATTTAGCTCAGTGGTTCCGCCGCCTGCCTCACAAACGCAAGGTCCCGAGTTTGATCCCTGGTACTAAAAAAAAAAATCTGAAAATATTTCAGACATTGTTAGAGGAAATGGTTTTAAAATGCACTGGATATGTCTTAAAATACAAAGATAGTAATATCTATGAAATAATAGTCGTTTATGTGTTTGTTTCTTGTCCTTACCTCACCTCGGTATAGTGACTTTGGTAGAAATACACCTTTTTTTTTCAGACTAAGTCCTAAATCTAGAGTCTAGAATGGAGCTTTGATCTATCCTGGAACATCCCATTATGTACCTTCAAGAATCTGAAGTTCAGCCTTTATTATCTTCAGATCATAACATCTGTGGCTGCAGCAAACTCTTTTGTTTGTGGATTTTGTTTTATTCATATTTATCAATGAAACATCATAGTTTAGAAGTATTCATTTTCACTTAACAAAGGTACCATTTGGATTTCTCAAGACTAATTTTGAATTCAATCATGAGCTTCTTATTGGTAAATATGAAACTTATCATTGAAAACTTTTTGTTTTGTTTATAGACCGTGTTATGGAAATTTACTAAAAATAGCTCTTATTTCATTTTAAAGTGTACATTTCTGAAAGTGTTTGCTATAGAAATACCATCTGCAGTTTATATGCACCTGTTTTCCTATTTGGCTTTTTATTTTTTGTCTCCCTTCTGTATTTTCCCTCCTGCTTTTTTTCTATTTTGTGTTATTGATGATCTATTTTTGTTCCTCTTTAAGTTGTAACATCCTAACCCTGTCTTTTCCAGGGTCTCTTGAGATGGAAAGTTGAGGAAAAGGAGACTTGAAGGAGGCAGTGTACATTATCAGTTGCTGCATTTTTCTCAGGAGATAGGTATTCCTTAATAACAGTGGTTATGATTAATCATAGCATTGATAAAATGTGTATTTGGATCTTTAGTTATTCCAGTTTTAATGTTCTATTAAATTTCTTCACAGTATCTATATAAGACCTTTTTATATGGTATAAATCTGATAGTCCTGAATTAGGAACCCAGAAGAGAAAAGGAATATAACTGGATTTGTGTAGGTTTCTAAGACAACAAAGCTTCATTGAGGGTATCTGGGATAAAAATCTGCTCCTGATCTTTGAGGAGATGAGAAAAATCCAATCTATGTTTTATCTTTCCCCAGGGATAAAACTGGATATGTGTAGAATACTCTTTTATCCTTTTTTGTCAATATGAAACAGCAAAAACATATTTTTATTTTTTTAGCATTGATTTTAAAAGCTTACTTCTTCTGGTAAGGAATTTTATATATTTGTAAAAGTTATGCAAGAAAGCTTCTGTACATAGTCTTGTAAAAGGAGGTGAGAAGACAATAACAGGATATCTGATCAGCTGGAAATCCTTGGGCTCTGAATCCTCACCAGTTATAAGGTGACAGATCTCAGTTTTTGTCCACTTTGAAGATCTGTGCTCTTTTTGGAATCTAACAGTTTCAGGGTTTATCTCACTGTACAGCATTTACAAATGAGTCCAGGTCATTAGCCAAGGTGTTGCCTTAACACACCTTGGTTTCTGCCATCATGTGTCTATTACTTTGGCTCTGCTTTAGTCATACTGATCCAGTAGAACCTCCTCACTGTTGTTGCCATTTCTTTAGGCTATTTATCAAGGGCTTTCATCGAAACTCTCTGTTCTAGTCATGCTTTGTGTTCTCTAAGGGTCTGAAAGAGCCTAGATATTTCAATCATATAGAGACCCTATGCACTATAGGCTCTTTGGTTTACCTATTAGTCAGATTCTTGTCCCTGGGACCAAATACCTTACATGTACAATTTAAAGAAAATAAGGTTCATTTTGGCTCATGGTTCAAGAGGTCTCAGCTCGTGGTTAGCAGACTCTAAGGCAAAAATGGCATGGCAAATGAAAGCTGCTCACCTCATAGCAGCCAAGAAGCAAAGAAAGAAAGCAGTGGAAGAGAGACAGAAAGAAAGATCTAGGGGAGGGGACCAGGATATACTTTTTCAAGTTCTGCCCCCCTTGACCTACTTGCAACTAGGCCCCATCTCCATTCAACTATGAACTCATGGATGGATTAGCATTGATAAAGTAACAGTTCTGTTGCTTCCCCAAAACCCCATTTCTGAACTCTTGAACCTTTTAGGGGACATTTGGGTTCTACACTATAATAGCTTACTATAACAAATCATCATAGACTAGATGTCTTTCACAACTTAAATTTATCTCTCACAATCCTGACCAAGGTGATAGTAAAGGTAGATTTCATACTGAGGGCATTTCCCTTGGCTTGTAGGTGACAACCATTATGAGAGAAGAGTGCACATCTAGTCCATATCTAGTTTTAAATACCTACCAAAGGCCCCACCTCCTGATACCATTACACTAGGGATAAGGCTCCAGTGTATGAATATCACCACCTAACACAATGTTTTGCTCCCTCTACTGGGGCTATTGACTATTGCCAATTGTTCTTACTCCCCACTTCAGTTTCCAACTCATATCAGTCTCACTGTTGCAAGCTCAGTAGTTCTTGTGACTGATTTACATTGTTCTTGTGTCACTATATTTAACACCCATGGCCCTGCTGCCTGAATTACCCCAACTGTAACTGCTGCTCATTGGCCTAGAGCAAAATTAATAGAGAAACTAGCCTGAGTCTCTGGTTAACTCTGCTCTTACTGCAGGGGCTATGGAGCCCTAAGTGTTGCAGCTTTGTAAGTTTTGTACACAGATAATTTTCCTACAAGTGTGTTGAAAGAGATTCAATAAAGAATCACCACTAAACTCAGACACACAAGTGCATTCTGTCAGATTGGCTCTAAAATATTTTAATTAGAGTGTCTTTTGTGATTTGGCTGCAGTTTAGTACCCTACCCACACTGACTAGCTTAAATATGAACATACCTACGAATTTTAATTTTCAAAACTTTTTCCGGAAAATTTTCCAGACCCTGAAAAAAGGAATTAATACAAATATAGAAAGTTCATTTTGCTCACACAAAGGACACAGGGCCCACTTCCATCTATTAAAGTAGCCCAAATATTGAAAGTCCGTCAGCTCTCCCTTAGTCATAAGCAATGGCCATGGAAAGGACTATTTCCATGCTGTTGCATATCTTCGATGTTCACATTAATAGCTTGAAATCAGCCATAGCAATGGAAATATTTAAATAGGAAAATGTTACAAATCTGGGCTTTGGGAGGGGTGATGCAGCGGGGCAGAGTACCAATTCTCTGACCATGACTGATGACAAGATACTGATGTTTTATGAACAGCTCATAAAATCTTTAAAAACTTAATCTTTTAATTTCACAATTCATTATTATGTTAAGTCTCACAATCCATTATAATTTGGCTACAGTTTACCAATCCTGCTTTCAACTGATGAATAAGGGAAGCCAAATTTATAGTACATTTTTAATGTTATTATTTGTGTGATAGGTAGATATTTGTATATGAAGCTTAGGAATTGATGTTTAGGCATGCACCATATAAATAAAGTAAAAAAATTAATGTAGATGGAAATGTGGTCACGACAACTTGGTCATTCTCAGTTGTGACTAAGTATAAACTTTGGCCAATTTGACACACTATAATTTTCTCTTATAAAATACTAAATTTAAATTTTACTCATTCATGGCCACTACCAGGTTCCCAGAGGAAGTAGCTGTTTGTATATAGGGCCACTTTGGAGGACCATGGAGTTTAAGAATCACAAGGTCACTGCACACCTCAGAGAAGAGAATAATTACAATGGAGGATTAAGACGGGTCAATGACAGAGTCGGATCTGAGAAAATGGAAATTGGGGTATATTGGTATTTTAAGAAATTTAGTAATATTAGAAATAAGATAGATTGAAAATTTCCAGGGAAAACTTCAAGGGATGATGTTTGTGAAAGAGTGAGACACCTGTTTTGTATATTCAGACAAACTGAACACAGTCAAAAGAAAAAGCACGACAAGGTATAAGACAGATGGAACAAGATCCAGAGAGAATTGATATTTGGCAAAAACACTAAATATTTTTTCTTCAGAGCCAGAAAAGGGCAGGGAAAAAATAAGGGAGTGACACAGAAAGATGTGGAGGTAAAGAGGATTGTGGACTTAATCTGAATTTATTATTGCTCTTTCTCTTATGAATGGCACTGAAAAAAAAATTTTATTCAGTCCCTTTGATATCTAGTACTCTGCTTTGTGAGACTGAACTTTTGGATGCTTTCTTGCCTTCTCATGCTTACATTTCATGCTCATTTCCTTGGTCCTTTACCACTACTTCAACCATTGTAGCCCCTGGAAGTATCCTAATGCTTTCTCACATAAGAGACATCCCAGCCATCTGGAAAATAGTCTACCAACAACTATTCTCCATGTCTTCCTTCCTTTAACCTCAGACTCAAATTTATCAATGAGCTTAAATGTTTAAGTAACATGTTGAAGTCTGAAGACCTTCAAGGAGCTTATCATTTAATGAAATGAATACATATCAAAAGGAACTTTTTAAAATTAGCATTTAGGGCCAGGGATTTAGCTCAGTGGTTCCACCGCCTGCCTCACAAGTGGAAGGACCTGAGTTCTATCCCTGGTACCAAAAAAAAAAAAAAAAAAGAAAGAAAGAAAAAAAAACAACAACAAAAAAATAAAATTAGCATTTAGAAAGTAAAGTGATCAGTCATGCCCCTTTAAAAAATTTTTTTAAAATATTTCTCTCTTGTAAGATTGCACAGCTTTTTCTTAATCCCCGAGTGAGAGGTAGGTATAGAGATTGGGCAGGTAATGAGGACAAAAAACAAATACATTAGAATGTGTAAGATGTTTATAGATATTACACTACTGCCTTGTACACAAAATGCATTCATTTAAAGAAATAAAATGTCTTTATAATTTTAATATCTTGTTACTCCAACAGACCATATATCTAACATGAAATCTCTTGAAATTTTGAATATTTTAAAGACAAAATCAAACTAGAAATTATGATATTTTGCTTTATAGAATTGAAACTTAAATAATAAAATTCCAATAAAGTTTAAAAAGCTGGATATTCTACACTACCTCTCTGGTTTCTATGAAGAAATTCCATGCAATAAAACATGTTATAAATACCTCTAAACATTGATTAACATAATTTACAATGAATCAAAACTAGAACAGTTTTCTTTAGCTTTGACATAAGACCTATTGTATTTTTTTTTTTTTTTGTACCAGGGATCAGAATCCTCAGGAAGCCCAGTAAGACCTGTCTGTTTGTTTTAGTAAACCAAGGTGGAAAAATCTAGAAATATTTTTTTTAAATGTCATATTATAATGAAAATAAAGAGATTTAATTTTACAGTGTTCAGATCAGAAAGTGATTTCATTTGTACTTTGCATATTTTGCTCAAATTCTCTGGCTTCTTTTGCATTATGAGACTTAATAATATGTTTAACATTCACTAATTTTCCCCTGACCAAATTCTAACACCAACCTTTCCATCTTCAGCTAACCACTTTTCTGTTGAGAACCTAACCCTGCAGGGGATGGGTAGGGTAGTACACGATAATAAATAATAGTGTGCTTGGAGACAAGAGGCCTGGGTTCAAGCCCTATCTCCAACTAAACAATGACCTCAGCAATTGACTCTTTATGTGCATTGAATCCGAAGGTTTAACAACAGGATATCAAAAAGGTTACATATGTGAAGTTACATAGGTTAATATTCTAATATTACTATATTACTCAAAGCAAAGGTAAACCTAGCAGAAGTTGCTTTTCCTTTCAAGAGTCACCATTACCAATCCTCAAACTACACTCCATAAGTGATATCTACTAGTAAATAAGAAGCAAGAATGTGCAGAGGGAACCTATGGAATGGGGAAGAAATTAGACTATTCCATGGGCAGAGAACTAATATCTGAATTATATCAAGAACTCAAAAAATTAGACCTCTCAAAATAAAACACCCAATCAAAAAATGGACAGTTGAAATTAATCTCAAAGAAGTAAAAATGACTGATAACTACATGAAAAAATGTTCCACTTCACTAGCTATTAGAGAAATGCTAATTTAAACAATACTGAGACTCCAGCTTATTACAGAAAGAACAACTATCATAAAGAAATCAAATACAGACAAATACTGGCAAAGCTGTGGGGGAAAATGAACCCTTCCACATTGTTGGTGGGAATGCAAATTATTATAAATATCATAGAAAACAAGTGTGGATGTTCCTCAAAAAATCTAAAACTAGAAATTCCATGCAACCAAGCTGTTTGCCTTCTAAATATCTTCCCAAAAGAGTTATACAAATCATATTTTAATAATATATACATATGCATGTTTATAGCAGCACAGTTAATAATACCTAAATCTTGGAAGCAACTTCTATGTTCATCAATGAATTAATGGATAAAGAATATGTGGTATTTATACACAATGAAGGATTACTTTACCATAAAGAACAATAAACTTTTGAGTCATTTCTAGGAAAATGAATGCACCTTGAGATTATAATGTTAAATGAAATAAATCAGAAACACAAGCTTAAATATCTCATCTTTTGTCCTATATGAGAAACTCAAATATAATTAAAGAGCAAAATAAAAGGTAGGTAATAGGAAAAATGGAGATAGATATATGCAAAAGGGAACAAGACCAAAAAATGGAATGGATGGGATGAAAAAAAGAATTAAGATGTGTTATATACATATACTAGCTCCCTAGCAGAAATGTATTCATGTACTCCAAACATGGACTAATAACAAAAACAGAAATAAAGAAGCAAGAATGGAGCACAGGGAAGGGGCTTCAGGACTGGTGTAACAATGCTCTCAGCACAGAGAAAGGGGTTTCTGGGATGCCATATCACCACTCCCAGCGCAGAGGAGGTGAGCTGCATGGGCTCCAAAAGCACACAAAACCCTGCCATGCCCCACTCCCATCAAAATGAGAAGACACATAAACAAGTCTCAAAACCAGACTACCAGATCACCTAAAACAACCCCAAAGGGAATTGAGATGGAACACTATGATACTCAACCACCTGGACTCCCTGAACTGGCAACAAGAGAGGATGTGGAAAAAATGAAATCAGAAATCATTTCTCAGATAACAGCAGAGATTGAGCTCATTGGGCAAGACATGATTAATAAAACTAGAGAGGAGCTGAAGAACATGATGGAGCCCCAACACAGGAAACAAATGGAATCCATAAAATAGATGCAAACAGATTTTCAGGATTAAAAACTCCATTGAAAGTCTGCACAGCAGACTGAGCCAATGTGAGGACAGAATTTCAGATATAGAAGATAAGATTGCAATAAGTGACCAGGAAAAGAAAATTGCTTCAAAATTGTAAAAGACCATGAGAAGTCAATCCAGCAGCTGCTAGGTGATGCAAAGAAGAATAACATAAGACTGATTGGAGTCAACAAAGAAACAGGAGAGAGTGCAGATGACATAAAAAAAAAAACTGTTCACAGAAGCAATCACAGAAAAATTCCAAAGAATGGGAAAAGAACTTGACACACAGATGAGTGAGGCATATAGGTCTCTAACTAGCCCTGATCAAAAAAAATTCTACACATAGGAATATAATAGTTAAGATTCCAGAAGCCCAACAGAATAACAAAATTGTACAAGTGGTTAGAGAAAAGAAACAAATCACATACAAAGGAAAGCACATCAGAATCACAACAGATTTCTCAACACAAACTCTCAAGGAAAGAAGAGCTTGGAGTGATGTATTCTGAGCCCTAAAGGAAAAGCCTCCAACCTAGATTAATGTACCTTCCAAAACAATCTTTCAAAATTGATGAAGAAATAAGATACTTTCATGACAAAGAGCACCTTAGGAACTTCATGAATACCAAACC
The DNA here is from genome assembly GCF_053883595.1 of Heterocephalus glaber. NCBI lineage: Eukaryota > Metazoa > Chordata > Mammalia > Rodentia > Bathyergidae > Heterocephalus > Heterocephalus glaber. The sequence goes on along the minus strand of NW_028258142.1, from coordinate 11,679,547 downwards.
AGCACTCAAAAAAATTTTAGACAATAACCTAGGAAAAGACAATGAGGATCACAACCCCAGGGAGCCCAACAGAAAGTATCCATCGGGTGTGACAAGGGGGGAGAATCCAACAAAAAGAAAAAGTCATGACAATGATAAGTCAATATGTATCAGTTATAAGCATCAATGTTAATGGTCTCAATTCAACAATCAAAAGAAATAGACTAGGGCTGGGGATTTAGCTCAGTGGTTCTGCTGCCTGTTTTGCAAGCACGAGGACCTGAGTTTGATCCCCGGTACCCAAAAAAAAAAAAAAGAAAAAAGAAAAATGAAATAGACTCATAGAATAGGTCAAGAAGCAAGATCTAACAATATGCTGCATACAAGAAACACACTTCATTCAAAAAGAAACTCATAGACTGAAAGTTAAAGGGTGGAAAATAATACTCCATGCAAGAGGAACCTGAAAAAAAGCAAAAGTAGCTATCTTCTTTGCAGATCAAGTGGATTTGAAACCAACACTGATTAAGAGAGACAAAGAAGGACACTACATCCTTGTAAGGGGAACAATCCAATAGGAAGAGAAGACAATCATAAATATATATGCACCAAATACTAGTGCACCAACTATATAAAAAATACTAATGGACATGAAAAATCATATATGCACTAATACAATAGTAGTGGGGGACCTCAATACCCCACTGTCAGAAATAGATTGATCAACTGGACAAAATACAAGTAATGAAATACTAGAACTCAATCGAACTCTTGAACAAATGAACTTAACAGATGTTTACAGAGTGTTCCACCCCACAAAATAAGAATACACATTCTTTTCAGCTGCATATGGGTCGTTCTCCAAAATAGACCACATACTCATCACTCATAGAACATGTTTAATTAAGTGCAAAGGAATTGAAGCTATCACTGTATATTATCAGACCATAGTGCAATGAAATTGGAGATCAATAACAAAAGAAACTACAAAAATTTCATTAACATATGGAAATTGAACAACACACTTCTGAATAACCAATGGGTCACAGAGGAAATTAAAGAAGATATCAGACAGTTCCTTCAATTAAATGAAAATGACAATGACAATGCAACATATCAGAATCTATGGGACACAATGAAAGCAGCCTTATGAGGGAAATTTATAGCAGTGAATACTAATATTAGGAAAACAGAGTGAGCACAATTAAACAACCTTATGCTGAACCTCAAGCTTCTAGAAATAGAAGAGCAGGACAAACTCAAAGTTCATACAAGGGAGGAAGTTATAAAAATCAGAGGAAAAATCAATGCAATAGAGACTAAGAGAACAATACAAAAAAATCAATGAAGCCAAGAGTTGGTTCTTCAAAAGAATCAACAAAATTGACACACCCTTAGCCAACCTTATCAGAAAAAGGAAAAAAAAGGCCCAAATCCATGCAATTAGGAATGAAAAGGAGGAAATTACAACAGACCCAGTAGAAATCCAGGGAATCATCAATACCTACTTCAAGAACCTATATGCAAATAAGATAGAAAACACACAAGAAATGGACAGATTCCAAGATACATATGAATTACCAAAGTTGAACGAAGAAGACCTAAAAATTCTAAAAAACCCAACATTAATAAATGAAATTGAAAACATACTTAAAAACTTACCAACTAAGAAAAGCCCAGGTCCTTATGGCTTTGCTGCTGAATTCTACACGACATTAAGAGAGGAACTACTGCCTCTACTGTTTAAATTCTTCAATGAAATTGGAACGGAAGCAATACTCCCAAATTCATGCCTGGAAGCAAGCATCACCTTGATCCCCAAAGCAGAGAAAGACCCAACTGAAAAAGAGAACTATAGGCCAATTTCACTAATGAACATAGATGCAAAAATCCTTTATAAGATACTGGCAAATAGAATGCAGAATATCATCAACAAGATCACATACCCTGACCAAGTGGGATTCATCCCAGGGATGCAGAGATGGTTCAACATATGCAAATCAATCAGTGTAATACACTATATGAATAGAGCCAAGGACAAAATACATGTGATCATCTCAATAGATGCAGAAAAAGCATTTGACAAAATCCAACATGCATTTATGATAAAAACCCTACAAAAAATTGGAATAGATAGTCTCTACCTCAATCTGATAAAAGCTATCTATGAAAAATGAACAGCTGATATCATACTAAATAGTCAAAAACTGAAATCCTTCACATTAAAATCAGGAACAAGACAAAGATGCCCACTATCACCACTCCTGTTCAATATAGCTTTGGAAACATTAGCCATGGCAATTAGACAAGAGAAAGAAATAAAACGAATAAAAATAGGAAATGAAGAAGTCAAATTGTCATTATTTGCAGATGACATGATACTCTACATAGAAGACCCCAAGAATGCAAACAAAAGTCTTCTAGACTTAATCACCAAATTCAGTAGAGTATCTGGATAAGTCAACACACAAAAATCAATAGCTTTCCTGTACATGAACAACAGACTCACTGAGACAGAAATAGGGCAAACAATTTGTTTCAGAATAGTATCCAAAAAACTGAAATACCTAGGAATCAACCTAGCGAAAGAAATGAAAGACCTCTTCTCTGAAAACTATAGTACTGTGAAAAGAGAGATTGAAGATGATATCAGAAAATGGAAAGACATCCCTTTCTCCTTGGTAGAAAGGATCAACAGAGTGAAGACAGCCAAATCCAAAACTGCTATATACATTGAATTCAATCCCAGGGCCGGGGATTTAGCTCAGTCTTTTTGCCACCTGCTGCACAAGCTCAAGGACCTGAGTTCAATCCCTGGTACCAAAAAACAAAACAAAACAAAACAAAACAAAAATAAATGCTATCCCAATGGAAATTCCAGCAGCATAGTTCATGGACCTTGAGAAATCAATTCAAAAATTCATTTGGAACAAGACGCTACCCACAATAGCAAAAACAATTCTAGGTAACAGAGACATGGCAGGGGGTATCACAACCCCCAACTTGAAACTATACTACAAAGCTACTGTGATAGAAACAGCATGTTACTGGCAAAGAAACAGACCTGAGGACCAGTGGAACAGATTAGAAGATGCAGAAACAATTCCAGACACACTCAGCCATCTCATCTTTGATGAAGGAGCCAAACACCCTCACTGAAGGAAAGATAGCTTCTTTAATAAATGTTGCTGGAATAATTGGATTTCAACTTTTCAAAGATAAAAATTAGACTTCTATCTCTCACCATGCAATAAGCTGAAATCAAAATGGATTAAAGATCTAAATGCTAAAATAGAAATTCTGAACCAGCTGGAACAGAGGTTAGGTAGAAATCTTGAAGATATTGGTGTAGGAATATATTTTATGAACAAAACCTCAATTGCCCATGAACTAGCAAAACCAATCAACAAGTGGGATCTCTTCTTATTAAAAAGCTTCTGCACAACAAGAGAAACCACCAGTAGTGTGAAGAAACAATCCACAATGTGGGAAAAAATCTTCACCTGCTCTTCTTCAGACAAAGGTCTACTATCTTGAATCCATAAAGAACAAAAAAATCAGACATCCCAAATTTAAAGACCCAATGCAAAAATGAGCATCTGAAATAAACAGACATTTCTCAGATAAAGAAGTAGAAATAGCAAATAAACATGAAAAAAATGTTCAACATCACTGGTCATTTGAGAGATGAAAATGAATGCAAGGCTGAGATTCCACCTTACCCAGAAAGAATGGCTGCTATCATGAAATCAACCAATAACAAATGCTGGCAGGGGTGTGGGGAGAAAGGAACCCTTGTCCATTGTTGGTGAGAGTGCAGACTGGTGCAACCACTGTGGAAATCACTATGGAGATACCTCAAAGTACTAGGACTAGAGGTCTCATTTGACCTAGCTATTCCCCTGTTGGGTATCTTCCCCAAAGAATTAAAAGAATCATACAGCAGTGATATATGTGTACCCATGTTCATAGAAACACAATTTGTATTAGCTAAAACTTGGAAGCATTCCAAATGCCCATCAACTGAAGACTAGATAAAGAAAATGTGTGTGTGGTTTTTTTATAAAATAGAGTACTACTCAGCCATAACAAATGAGAAATTAGAGACATTTATAGCTAAGTGGATGCACATTGAGGCGATACTCAAGTGAATAGGACACACATGTGTAAATACTGAATAGTTTCTCTAGTGTGAATAACTGAAAGTGTAAATAAGGACTAAATGGTATAATAGATAATATGAAATAGGAAGAAAAGGGGCAAAGGGGAAGGGGAAGTGGGAGGGTAGGGTAAAGGAAAGAAGTGAATGGAATTAATATGAGAAAATGAAAAAATGGAAACAGTCTTTGTAAATAGAGAGGCATGAAGTGGTTGAAGGGAGGGCAGGGGAAGGGTGAAAAATAAGAACCAAGAGAGATTATGTAAAGGCACAAATTTCCAATGGTGAATGCCATTATATTGTATACCTAAAATGCACCAATAAAATAACATTTTAAAAAAAGAAGCAAGAATGATAAAGACACACTGTAGCTACAAAATTTTCAAAAATTATCAAAAAACAGAGCAAAAGTTTTTTCTCTGAGATTGAAAGGTAAGACTAGTACCTTTTTGAAAATATTGACCCACTTACAAATGCCTTGATCAACCATTTATTTTATTTTCATGACCCCAGAAAATTTACCTGGGTTTTCCCTTCTGTTGCCGTCACCATTTTATTCTATTCAGGATTTCAATTCATCTCTTATTCATTGTATAATAAAACTCATGTTTGTAGATGTTTCCATCCCATTTCTGTGTAAATATAAGGAGCAAATGCTTTTAAGATTTTCTTGAATTTTATACTTTTTGGTTATATGTGTTCAGCCTAGCTCAGGTAGATATAGCAGGATTTTTATGCATATATTTTCCTTAGAAAACTTTGGAAGCAACAATTTTGAAGGTATAATTATTTTTTTGAAAAATATTCCAGAAAGCTTATCCCTATGGAAATACAGTTTCTAAGAAATGTTGGCATATTCAAGGCAATATTATAGGCTACTGTGTCATAGTTTTAAATATTCAGGGAACATGCTAATTAGTCCAGAATTAGCTTCTCAGATTGCTTGAGAATCAGATTTCTAAAAAGAATTGCCTTATGTGATAATATATTTTCTATTTTAAGGATAAACATTTCTAAAAATAAAATGAGAAAAAGATTTCTTGCTCCAATGGATGATTGCTCTTTTGGCATCAATTGTGACTTCCTACAAGTGATGAAACACCCAGCCTCACCAGGATTCATTAGACTGAAGTTATAGTTCACACCACCTTCCAGAGCTTTATATCCCATACTCTCTTTATCTGCAAATTTCATAACCCAAAATGACAACATTTACATTAAAATTTAATTAATAAATATATTTGATAGAAAAGTTAAAATTCAGAAAGAAAGATAAAACCTCAACCCCAGACAATGGAAACTTGAAAATGCTAATCATGAAAAAATGTTTTGAGTTAAGTAGCTATTATGAGATCCCTTTGTTGTGTCCATTTTCAGGAAATTTGAGTCATTAATATATGTCCATTAACATACAGATAAGCTAAAAGTACTTTTTATATCATTTAACAAAAACTCATAGTTTTAAAAAATATTGAGATCAAACATTAAAACTATGATCAGTTATGATTCTCATGCTGCTATGAGGTTATGTTCCAATAAACTAATCATGAATTGAAAATGTATTTAATAACCTAACCTACAGAACATCATTGTGACACAGTAGAATATCCATGGTTACCCTCATGATCAGGGGCCTGAGTGCTAGAAGCATTAGAGTATTCTATTGCATATTGCTACCCCTGGAAAAAATAAAAATGCAAAATTTGAAGTATAGTTTCTACTGAATGCATCTGGTTCTTGCACCACTATAAACACAAAAAATCCTAAATTGAATCATCATAATTCAAAGACCATTTGTGTTAATAGACAATTTTCAAAGTTTCTGATCTACTTCCACCTTGTGCAATTAAAACAAGCAAAACAATGAAAAAGAGAGAGAATTGGCTTCATTTAAAATTATCTAAATTTGAATAAAATAATATACTAACATGAATATAAAGATAAAATAATGAACTACTTTCAATTATTTAAAGCCTTATATTAGATTTTCTTTTCACCTTTCACAAATTAGATTCACTAATTTCTAAGTGGGATAAATGTGCATATGGGAAATATGTGCATGTGCTTATTTCTGTTATGAATTTTATAGGAGTAACTCACATCACCCAGAAGGAAGCTCCCCGCCTCCATCCCAGGCTCCTAGGGCAGTGAAGCTCAGCCCTTCCCAGCACTCAGAAGGAAGCTCCCCCACTGCCATCCCAGGCTCCTAGGGCCAAGAAGGTGAGCCAGTCCCAGCACCCAGGAGGAAGCTCCCCCGCTGCCATCCCAAGCTCCTAGGGTAGAGAAGGTGAGCTGCATGGGTGCCAGAAGCACCCCCCCCGTGGAAATGACAAGACATAAACAAGCCTCAAAAACAGACTTCCAGATCACCTACAGCAACCCCAAAGGGAGACAAGATGGAACAATCTGATACTCAACCACCTGGACTCTCTGAACTGGCAACAAAAGAGGATCTGGGAAAAATGAAATCAGAAATAATTACTCAGACAACAGCAAAGATATTGCTCATGGTGCAAGACATGATCAATAAATCTAGAGAGGACACAGATAAAAAAATAGAGGATCTGAGGACCATGATGGAATCCCAACATAGGAAACAAATGGAATCCATAAAACAGATACAAACAGATTTCCAGGAGATTAAAAACTCCATTGAAAGTCTGTCCAGCAGAATGAACCAATGTGAGGATAGAATTTCACATATAGAAGATAAGATTGCAATTAGTGACCAGGAAAAGAAAAATTGCTTTAAAATTGTAAGGGAACACGAGAAATCAATCCAGCATCTGCTAGGCGATGCAAGGAAGAATAACATAAGACTGACTGGAGTCAATGAAGAATGAAGAAAGAGTGTAGATGACATAAAAAAACTGTTCACAGAATTGATGGCAGAAAACTTCCCAAGCAAGGGAAAAGAACTTGACATACAGATAAGGGAGGCATATAGGACTCCAACTAGCTGTGATAAAAAAAAAATCTACACATAAGCATATAATAGTTAGGATTCCAGAAATCCAACAGAAGAATAAAATTCTACAAGCAGTGAGAGAAAAGAAACAAATCACATACAAAGGAAAGCCCATCAGAATCACAGCAGACTTCTCAATGCAAACCCTCAAGGCAAGAAGAGCTTGGAGTGATGTTTTTGAAGCCCTAAAGGAAAACAGCCTCCAACCCAGATTGATGTACCCTGCAAAACTATCTTTTTTGATGGAGAAATAAGATACTTTCATAATAAAGAGCACCTCAGGAACTTCATGAATACCAAACCGGCACTCCAAAATATTTTAGACAATACCCTAGGAAAAGACAATGAGGATCACAACCCCAGGAAACCCAGCAGAATGAATTCACTGGGAGTGACAAATTAAACCCAAAGGGGGAGAATCCAACAAAAAGAAAAAGTCATGACAAGGCTTTTAAAACTTTTGACTTCATCTCCCTAATGAGTGTATAATTCAATCTTATTATTGTACTGATTAGTATTTTTCTGATTCTAGACTTGCACACCATTCCTTGTGCTATACTGGCTATTTATCATCTTCTTATGTCTACATTTTAATTGGGTTGTCTATTAATGAGCTCTAAGAATTCTTTATATATTCTGGTCATAGGTTATATGCATTGTAAATATGGTCTGTTTAAGGACTACTTTTCATTTTAATGATGTCATTTAAAGTTCTAAATTGTGATGGAATCTCATTTATCAATTTTTTTCTTTTATACATCATGGTTTTTGTATCCTAGGTAGTTCTTGCCTACCCTGAATTCATAAATATTTTCCCTTATAATTTCTTCTTAAAGTTTTACACTTTTAGGCTTTTTTATTTAGGTTCATTGATCCCTTCAAGTTATTTTCATGTATGGAAAAAAAGGGTTGAGGTTAATTTTTTATATATGGATACCAGGTGTTCTAGTGCCGTTTGCTGAAGACATTGTCTCTTCCTCGGCTCTTGAATCGAGTTTATATTCTATAAAATGCTAATGTTAAATAACCTTTCAAAACTCAGTGGACCATATATGTGTGGGTCTATTTCTAGAGTCTCTGTTTTATTCCAATGATCTATATGTCTTTCCTTACACCAACACTGCCTTGATTACTGTAGCTTTAGAAGAAGTCTTAAAATTAGGTATTAAAAGTCTTCCCACACTTTTTTTATTTTTGTTTTTGTTTTTGGCTTTTCTGGGTCCTTTGTACTCCTACATAACTTTTAAATTTCAATATCCAGTTCTTCACTTATAGCAAGTATACACAGACCTGAATTTTTATATATACCTTGTGTTTTCTAATCATGCTAAATTCAAGTACAAATTCTAGGGGCTCCTAGAGATTTCTTAGTATTTTCTCTGTAGATGATCATTTCATCTACATATAAAGATTTTGCTTCTGCCATGCCAATCCTATCCTAGTTGTGTCATTTTATTGCCAGACTATTTTGGTGGAGCCTAGGTTTCAAAGTCTAATGGACAGATGAAGAGTAGGCATATATGCCCTTGTTCCCCACTTTAGGGAGAAAGCATTGTATCGTCTCCATTCATAGAAGGAGTTCTTGTTGGAAGTATGGAGTACATGTCTTTGATCTGTTGAGAAGGTTCTGTTCTACTTCTAGGCTCCTGATAGCTTTTACCATGAACAGCTGTAGAATTTAGTCTAATACTCTTTCTCCAACTAGTGACATGATCACATGGCTTTCTCCTTTCCTCTGTTTAAATGATTACTTTTGGGGGTGAATCTTCCAATACTGAACCAACACTGCCATCCCTGTAATAAAACTTTCTACATACTGCCAGATCTGACTTCTAATAGTTTGTTTTGTTAAACAAATTTCTATCTATGTTCATCCTTTTGTCTTCTATTATTTTTATCCAGTTTTAGGATTAGCACAATGTTGATTTCCGAAAATGAGGGGAGAAGTGTTCCTTCTTTTTTCTGCTTTAAATGTTTGATATAATTTATCAGTTAAAATGTATATGAGCCTGCTGTTGTCATATAGGTAGGTTTTCAAGCTAGGAATATACTTTCTTTAATATGTACTATTCAAATTTTATATTTCCTGCAGGGCTAGTTTCATTAATTTGTCTTCTAAGTTACTTCTTAGAAGTTGTCAAATTTATTTCAAAAAAGATTTTTATAATATGCTTTCTATAGCCTTTTAAATTCTGTAAAATCTGTGGTAATGTCTCCTAGATCTTAATATTGTAATTTAAAAAATGTATAACTGATATTGTGTAACAGGAATAGAAGGTCTAAAAGAGCAGGGGAATTGGGAGGGGTAGGGGAAGGGAAAAAAGGGAAAGGAAAAAATATGAGAAGAGGAAAAAAATGGAAACAAGGTCTTTGCAAATAGGGGAGGGTGGAGGGGGTGAAGGGAGGGCAAGGGAAGGGGAAAAAAACAAGAACCAAGAGACTCATTTAATGGTACAAGATCCCAATGATGAATGTAACTGTATTTTATCCCTAAAATGTACCGATAAAGTTAATGGGGAAAAAAAAAAGAGTAACTCACGTCTCATATAAACAGCTTTGGAAAACCATCTGGTTGCATGCCCTGGTGGTAATGGAGCAGAGATTGAAGAGGAAAGCAAAGCCTCCTTTTGCTGTACTCCTCAGAGAGCATTGATTTCATCTCAGACTTGCCTTAAGGGCATTTGACTTTGGGAAAGATAGATGTGTCATATGAAAGAAAGCTACTTTTTTCTTAACTTAAAGTATGATGCATTTCTATTTTGAGAAAAGGGACAGCAACAATGAGACAGTAGCCTGACATAGCAAAGGCAGGTCTGGAAGGCTTGTGGGCAAAGCAAGCTCAGTCGTGTCTGTATCAATGCTGGAGGCTGCAGCGATCTACAAGCAGCAGAGTGTTCCTTTCAAGCAGTCATGCTTTAAACAAACAATTAGACATCCCTGTTAACATTTCTTAGTACGTACTTTAGTGGAAGCAGTCTATCATATGTCTAGATAATACCACTATGTTTTGTAAATTTTAGTGTTTTAGAAGTTTACATTTAATATTTTTAAGTAAATTTATTTTTAAAATTTATGACCTTGGGGATACTTTCAAAATTGGTCATAGTTTTTATACTCAATAAAATAAAATATGAATAGAGGTTAGTTACTCCATCCAATAACTTTAACAGGTTTTATAAAAATTTTTCTCTTCCCACAGAAGATATTAGAACATATACTTGAAGAAAAAACATATATGCATAATATTGTAATTTGAAAGGATATTGGAAGAATTCATATATGGATGCATTAGTGATTGTAAAATTTGTCTTTCAAAATCATTAAGCAAGAGTTTAAATTATCTATGTATTTCTCTATTTTTTAAAAAAAATTCCACATAAAATTATCACACATGGGTTATATATTTTTAATTCAAATAGAAGTTATTCCAAATTGTTAGGGATTTACTTGACAGAGAAAAATACACATAATCTATTCAATACTTACTGTTCTTTAGATAGTTGTTGACTCACTCAGACCAGTTATTCAGGCATGAGAAAACCAATATCCAAAAATTTCAAGTAATAGCTTCAAGTATCTTTCAACTAATTTTGTACTATTTAAGATGTCACTTGTTGGGCTGGGAATTTAACTCAGTGGCACTGTGTCTGCCTCGCAAGCTCAAGGTCCTGAGTTTGATCCCCAGTACTGGAAAACAAAAAACAAAAAACAAAAAAACAAGTAAAATGTCACTTGTTACTACCAGTTTCCTCAGTTGATCTCTGTTTTCATTTAGTTGATTAAAATGAATTATTCCTACAAAAGGCATGACATAAATTTAACATTCAGTAAATTTTAATACTAATAGTAATAATAAACGCAATAATATTGGAACTGTTTAGATTAACTGAATACTGTTACTAGTACAGAACCTCTATGGAGCTTACCTCGATAAATTTCTAAATTTTATTACTGGCTAATTTCTGGAGGAAACACATTATTTTTGCACCTTGCTGTCCTGATTGGCTCAAATGCCCCTCACAACAGAATAGAAGCTAGCTAATGATGCATAATATGGCTTATGATTTTCTGACAAAATAAAATGTTTTTCAGTGTGCACTTGGGTACTTTTGGGACAATAGCTCTAGGAATTGTTTTCTAAGATTTTAATAAAGCTATCTAGTGCTAAATTTAAGATTTCATAATGTTATCTCATTGATTAAATCATTGTGTTATACACCATTGCATGATATAATACTAGACGGCAATTAGCATAAATGTAGCTTGTTATCAGGGTACTTCCTAAAGAGGAAATAAAAACCTAAAGGGCCGAGGATTTAGCTCAGTGGTTCTGCCGTCTGCTCGCAAGTGCAAGGTCCTGAGTTCAACCCCAGGTATCAAAAAAAAAAGGAAAAAAAAAAATAAAAACCTATACTAAATATTACTTCCAGTCATGACTGAGGGCTCTCTAAATGGTGATAGTGATTTAGCAAGTTATTATTTTGCTTAAGATTATGGCCTTGGAGGTTGTTTGCTGTACCTACTGACACTGGATTTGTTTAGAATTGGTTGCCCAGAAATATTTCTTGACATGCTATACAAATATATAAACTATCCTTTTTTCAGGGGCTAACTGGCTAGACATTATTACAGACTAAATGGCAATCAATGTGCAGACAATCAAAAGAATATTAAATGTAGGCATCTCCAAATTGAGAGCTCTGGTAGTTTCATTATGGCTGTATTTGATAGAAAATGTTCATTTCCAAAGCTATCTTTTAAGAGAGCTAATTTTATGCCAGTAATAGAAAACTGAAGAGATGAGTAATATGAATTTATAATTCTAATTATTATCTGATTTGGAATGAAATACAGCATGTGGAAAGACTAATATATTGATTTTGTTGAAAACACATGAATAAGACCTAAAAAAATCAAGACATTGTTTATATGAGAGGAAAATGTCACATAATTATTGATTTTAAATTTATGAATATCATACACGATGGAAAACAGCATTAAACATTTTGGTTACTTAAACAGTTAAGAGCAATATTTTCCCTGCAGGGATCACACATTCTGCATCTGCAAGTTCTAATTCTAACAAACCCATCACTGAATTATTTTGTGAGGCTATAGCATGGGATTTTTAAAGGCAGTATTAAGAAATACTCAAAAGATTTGCATTCAGTTTTTCAGATTATCTGGCTTTCAAACCCAGCTGTGTCATCCCCTACTTCTGCTTTCTCTTTTTTAAATGAGAAAAGTAATTGTATATTCCTCATGGAGGCGTTAAGAATTCTAGATGAGAACATAAACTGTCAGTGTAAGGGCCCAATAAATATCAACTATCATAGCTACAAAAGCACTGTGATTTCACTATGCTACTGTCACAAAAGATCATAGTATAGATCTTTCCCAAGTTCTGAAATGGAGTCCATAGCCCTGTATATAAGTACCAAAAGCATAGAATTTTAATATTTCATCTTTGAATAGTATTTTAAAAGATATGGTCTATTTAATCCCTACTATAAATTTAAATATTTGACATGGTTACTACTGTTTTTAACTAACCATTAAATAGAGATACAGAAGCTTTTGGAGTGGAATGTCTGAATGTATTTTTGAAGGAACACTCTAGATGATTATAATGCATCCTAAACTTTGAGAGCCATTGCACTACATAAGGCAAAAAAGGATAACATCTAAAATACAATTAGCAACTCGTTAATAATGTTCCATTTCTTCAGATTCATAGGTATATATCTGTGAAGTTAGCATGCCTATCTTTTATAAACACTACCAGCTGTATATGGGTATTTTGGTGAGTCTTATGTGGGTGAATATACCTATAAATCAAAGAAATATATATCAAACAGGAAAGATCTTTTGTGGCTCTTGTTTTTTCCTCTGTAATGGTTTTATGTTATTCCAGCTTTATTAATGTAAAATTGAAAAATTAAAATTGTATGCATTCAAGAGATACCATGTGATGATTTGAGTATATACTGTGAAGTGATTACTGTAATTAAGCCAATTAACTTCATACAGTTAACTCTGTGTGTGTGTGTGTGTGTGTGTGTCTGTGTGTGTGTGTGTATGCAGATTTCTCTAATCACACATTCAGGTAATGATTCTACTCACCCAGATCATTACTTCAAAAGAGAGTAATCCACACAATGATCTCAGGGATAGAGTTCCATAAAACATGGTTACACAGTGAGCTCTCTAAATGAGCTATTCTGTCTTCTGATTTCAAGTAAATTAGGCAAATTTTAAAGTTTTGGCTGTCTTGCATAATTAACCCCACTTAAGATTTCTTTTAAAATAAATTTCCAGGTAATAGCTTATACTTAAAAGATAATTCTATAATTAGGGACAAAAATGAATAAAGTATTCCATTTCCTGGAATTACTGAGAAAGTGTCTTGTCAAAATCACTTCTGCACTGATGTCTACTGAGTGCTGCCTCATCTTTCTCTACTCATTGGAATTTTCCAGTGTCCAATTTAAACCCTCTTACCTCCTTGTTTTTCTCAAAAACTTAAATTTATATAACTAGCTTTCTGTTCTTAAATGTCTACTGTTACACTTTTATTCAAATGTTGATGTCCAGCCAGTGATTTCCATGGGATTTTCCCACCTAAATTCCACATCATGCTATGGTATTCCAAGGGGATAATTAAGAAATAAAACCATGCATAAATATCCTTTTGAATCTGCTTCTCATGCTTAACATATTGCATTTGAAATCTGTCTATGATTTTACATTACAGTAGGTCACTTCTTTTTTTAATACCCAATGGTATTTCTGGCTGTGTCAATTTGTTTAGTTATTCACCCCCTGAAGTATGCATGAGTCACTTACAGGTTTTGAGACTACAAATAAAGATTGCACAGATATACATAACTTACAGTGAACATAAGTTTTTACTTACTTTATAAATGCTTAAAACCAGGGTTTCTGGTTCGCATGTTGAGTGTGTGATCACCATTACAGAAACTGCTACACAGTTTCCCATTTTGAATTCCCAGCAATGTGTGAAGCTGTTTTTTGCCCCATATTGTCATCAGCACTGAATATTGCCAACACATATTCTTTTGTTTTAGCCATTCTAATAGATATATTCTGCTATCTCATTATAATGTTAATTTATGTTTATGCATACCTAATGATTATACTGATGGCCATATTTTTACCTGGCTATTCAGAATTCATATATTTTCTTTGGTAACAGTTCTGTTCAAATATTTTGCTAGTCTTTATTTTTTATTTTTCTTATTATTCAGTTTTAAGACTTCTCTATATATTTTGGTTTTGGTTTTGGTTTATCCCTCTTCTTTTTTCCCATTCTCCCTCCCCTCAACCCCCTCTTCTCTTTATGTACAAAAGTTTTGCTAACATTTTTCCTTCTATTTTTACTTTTCATGGGGGGGATACAAATTTTTTTTCAAATATGTGATTTTCCAATTTTTTTTAGCCTGTGGTTTCTCTTTTCATCTTAGCAGTTTCTTGCAAAGAACAGAAATTTTAAATTTTATCACAAGTTACTGACTTTTGTCTTTAATGATTCATGTTTGGTGTTATACCTAAGAAGTCTTTGTTAAACCAAGAGCCACGACATTTTTTCTTATATTTTCTCTTAGAAATTTTACATTTTGCTTTTACATTTGCTATAGATTTTTCTATTTATACAGTTCAAAGTTGTATATTTGCACTTTTGTACATATATATGGTAGAAAGGTGCATAGTATAGGTACTTCTTGTTTTGTCTTGGAATTTTACATATGGATATCCAATAGTTCCTGAAACATGTCAAAAATATTGATTCTCTAATGGATTAGATTTTTGTTGAATATCAATTATGTATTTTCATATATTCAAGTTTCTGGATTATAATGTGTTTCTTTACTCTGTGTATCCATCCTTTTACCCATATATATACTGTATGATAAGTCTTAGATTCTAGTAGTTCAAATCTTCCAACTTTTGTTCTTTTAAAAATTGTTTTAATTATTTTGTCTTTTCATATATTTTAGGATCAGCTTGTAAATTTCTGGAAAAATGTATTAATTTCTAGGAAACTTCATGTCTTAACTACTATTGAATTTTTTTAAAAATAAAGACTGTATATCTCTACTTATTTAAGTCTTTTATTTCTTTTATAAGTGTTTAGTACATTTCATCACTCACATACTGGGCATATTTGGTTAGATTTATCTCTTTTTGTTTTATTGTGGGTTTTTGTGCTATTCTCAAAGGATTTTTTTTCTTTTTTAATTCCTAATAGTCACTACTAGTATAGAAATTTTATCTAGTGTATTATGACGATGAAAAACTCATATTAGTTTTTGAAAATTTTGTCTATATGACTTGGCAGTTTGTAAATACAGAAAATTCTACATTTTCCTTTCTTATCTGGAAGTCACTTGTACCTTTCATTTCTTACAGCACTCACTAGAATCTCAAGTATGATAATAAAGAGTGGAAAGAGAGGACATCTTGGCTTTGTTTGTAATCTTAAGAATAAAATTCAGTCTTTCACCTTTATGTATGATGTTAACTGTATTTTTGCCCCCACCAGAGATATTTTCCAAGTTAAGGGGATTCCCTTCTAAAATTAGTTTCCTGGTTTTTTTTTAAGGAAAGATGTTGATTACTTTCAGCTTCTCTTTCTGCCTCTTATTTAGATGATTAGGTGCATTTTTTTTTCATATCTTTCCTATGGCAAATCATTCTCATTAGTTTCCAGTGTTGAACCAGCCTTGCATTAATGGAATAAATCACATTTGGTTGTTATATATTATACTTTTTATACATTACAAGATTATATTTGCTGCTGTTTTATTGAGTTTTTTCATCTATATTCATGAAGGACATTTATCTGTAGACTTATTTATTTATTGCTGAAAATACCCTTTCTGTGGTCTGTTTCCTCCTCTTCTATTTTGTGCAGTAGTTTGTATATCATTAAAAGTGTTCCTTGTTCTTTGGTAAAATATGTCAATGAATCTATTAGTGTTGAGGTTGTTTTGTTGGAAAGTTTTACATTAGAATTCAATGCATTTAATTCACAGACTTCAGTGAATATTTAAAGATCATATTACGGAGGCAGACAATAAATGTGAGGAGAGAGATGGAGACCAATGACAACCTAGACAGCCAATGCAAAGACTGTGAGCCTAAAATTGAGATGCTGGGTCAGATTCGGGCTGAGTGTTTATGCATCTACATCACTGCAGACTGCACCAGAGATTTCTCCTTTCATTAGGCCATGACCTGACACTTAGGCAGCCTGCCTCAGGAATTTATAACTGCAGCTTGGAAGATTCAGACAGAGTTACAAAGAAAAGATTAGAAAGAGTAGTGTAGACAGTCTGCTGGTTTCTGGAAATACTGTTGTCATTATTAATTTAGTCATGGTTTCTTTGCTGCTTTTTAAAAAATAATTGATCTTGATAAAAGTCTGTTTATGTTATTAAATTACAGGTAGAACAATGATATGGAGTCCAAATTTAAAGGCTATATTACATAATGTAACAATCCTGTTACACTTCACATGTTACTTGAGGTTACTCATCACTCGTAATAATTCACACCTTGCTTTCTGGCTCTTTCTGAGTCCTGAACATTCTTCCCTTCATCATGGACCAGCCTTATCTTGACTCTTAGTGCTACTTAAAATGGTTCTAAGATTAATTTATGCTCTTTAATTGTATTTTCGATATTTCTACATTTGACATCATTCATATATGAAATTCAATAATTTTCCAAATCTTGACAATAATTCCAATAATGACAAAAATGTAGTTAAAAAGCCAAGCTATTTGTATCCTCTGACAGTGAGAGTTTTATTTCTTCTTCTCAGTTACATTTTCCCAAATAAACTGTTCACTTCATATTTATGTTGTCCCTTTGGTTACTCATATTTAAATAAAACAATCCCTATGGAATTTGATTCTTGGATTAACACAGTAAATTTTTATTAAGTCATTGTTGAGATTCTCAGGGTGCTGTGAAATTATTTGAGAACAAACGGATGTGAAATGTTTTCATTGTATCGAGTCTTCAGTGTGACACAGCAAGGATAGCAGTGGAGTTTTTAGTAATGTTTGACTTGATCAAACTGCCTGTGTGGATGATAGTTTTGAAAACATGCTGAAGAAAGATAAAGATTAGATGTAATCTTTTCCTTATGATTTCTCTCTTAGGAGATTTGTACTTTAAATTGTGTTTTAGGGACTTGTTATTACTTTACAGTCTTTCTGTTTTATTGATTGATTGATTGATTGATTGATACCAGGGATCGAACTTTTTGGTACCGGGGACCTTGTGCTTGTGAGGCAGGTGTGAAGCCACTGAGCTACATGCCCCGACCTAGCGTCATATTGTTTAAATTTTCAAATATATTCAAAACAAATAAATCCCAGAATTATTCTTACTACACTGAATTGGAGCTATTAGATATTGTCTGTTTAGTTCTGTATTACTTTGTGTTTTTTGGTGCTATTAAAATCGCACAGTATTGCTTTTAGACAGTATCAACTATTAAATAATGACTTCATTAATCACTTAACAGGATATCTTACCACTCACTATTGTTTCTGTCAGTTTTGCTTTTGTAAATATCAACTGCTGCTTTTATATGAACTTCTTTGTTGAATAGTTTTAAAACACTCATGTCAAATATTTTTAAGGCCTGAATGAAAATAATTGTGGTTTTGTTGTTTAGCTTATTGCATTTAAATGCCAATATAGAGGCAGTTATTTTAAAAATTTTCTATGATTTTCTGGATGACCATTAACAAAGTGAGTGTCACTAGTTTTTCTTCTACCTAAAGTGATCTAGGCCCCTGTGTGATAGCGACAGTACAAGATACAAGCAAGGGTAAAATTACCTTTACTACAATAATTTTCAATTGATATTTTACAAAAAGGAAATCAAATACTTTTTAGCAAATTTGATCAATGACTTGGAAACGTTTAACAGCTGATTTCAACTTCTGAATTTACATTGTTTGGGTAGTATAAAATTATTTTACTTACAATTTGTTTAATTTTGCTCATTTCCTTTTTGTCTTCTTCCATGTCTTTCTCTTTATCTTCCCTCTCCCCTCCCCTCTCTCCATCTCTTTGGCTAAATCATTATTTACATAGACTAAATGATTAAGGTCACAAAGTCATCAATGAAGTCAAACAGGTGAGTTAATGAAGAATGCAAATAATTCCGGCAATATTATTTTATTTTTAAAAAAGAAAATTAAAACAAAAATTGGCAGCAGAGAAAGTAACTTTTGAAGCATGAGATGGTTTAATGAAAGAGATGTTCCAGTTCTTGTTGATGTTTTTGTTTCTTTATATCAAAATTGTTCCCATGCAATTAGAATTGCCCTGTACACCTGATTATTGCACCTTTATTTATTTATAGTTATGTAAACCTTGAGGACTCTGAACTAGTGTATCTTTCTCCCCTGTTCTCTATGATGTGTGTGTTAGAGTACATTACTTTCACATATTATGATATGTATTTTTAAATGAACAATATCAAATGAGGCCCTCCATGAGGTTATAAAGCATAATTCTGTTTCTTTTGGGAACCACTTAATTCTGGAAATCCTCATTATCTGGGATGACAGTAAGCTGCTTTTCAAGTGTGACAAGAGGTACTGGGGTAGCTCATACCTGCAGTGTTCATGGGTGTGCACGTGTATGTGCAATACAGATGTACAACAGGTAGATTTCAGCAGTCAGGCTAGAAACTTGATTAGTTTAACTGATGACAGAAGAATACAAGAATGAAATTTTCATAAAATGTGCCAATAATCCTAAGAGTTTGTTCCTCTTCCTTCTTTATTAAGACCCAAACCATTTTCTGTTATGATATAGTCCATTAAAAAAAAAAGGGAACAAGGGCCAGGGATTTAGCACAGTAGTACCGCCACCTGCCTCGCAAGTGCCAGATCCTGAGTTCGATCCCTGGCACCAAAAAAAAACACAAAAAGGGAACAGAGATCAGTGTATTTTTGTTCAATCATAAAATATTTAAAACAAAATATGTATCATATAGTATAAGAACTTTTCCTGCTTTATTTTAGTTGTAATTATAAAAAATGAAAATCAATCTCAATTGAATTCAATGCTACTATACTATTTACCTCGTACATGTAATAACATCAGGTATTTGTGGTGCATAATTAAAATTAGGTTAAAAATTCCCCTCTATTTATCTTCAGTGATATAAATTTATGTTGTGATATAATACAAACTGTATGGCATATATTAAAGAACTGAGAAATTATAATGGCACTGAAAGGAGCCCTGAAGTGGAAGCCATTGTAGTGTCTTAATGTAACATACTATTAACATGTTTGTGGGGTTGCTGGTGTACACAAAGCAACTATGCTTCCAGTCATAAAATCATAGCCCATACAATTATGTATAGTACATAATACTTGACAATGAGTGATGGTGGTACCGGCCCATGGGTTTACGAAAAATACTTTTTACAATAATTTTAGGATCCATTTCTCCTTCTTATATAAAACGTAGTTCACTGTGGGACAAGGAGGTCCTTCAAGAGACAGTCCAGAAGAAAGGAGGCACTGTGACCATAGGAGGTCACAGACCCCCGAAGAGTGTCCATGGGGACAAGATGTAGAGGTAGAAGAAAATAATGGTGGCAGTCCTGACCCTGTGTAGGCTGGGCTACTGTGAGTGTTTATGTCTTAGCTTCTAACAAAAAAATATTTAAGCAGAAAAAAAATCAGAAGGAAAGAGAGAAGAAAGGAAAGAGGGAGGGTTAAAACTGGTTCAAGGTTTAGATTTCACTCTGATAAAATACTTGGAGGCCTTTCTATGATTGACAACCTTGCACAACTGGAAAGGTTTTGGGCAATTTTTACACTACAGTAAAATTCTCAGCAAAGCAATCTAGAGGTAGTGAGTTCATTATAATATGATTTTTGCTGAACTAAATTGCATAGCAGTAAATAAATGCAGTTCTTACTTGGCAAGAGAGCACCATATTTTCTGGTATTGTACAAGTCCAGCATTAAAATTTTGTTCCAAAAAAGCTAAACCAGTGAAAATACACTGTCTAATCTAAATGTTACTGTATTATCTCCTAAGCTCTCCTTAATAAAATGTATTTCACATTTGTATTTAACAGATTAAAATTTAATAAAATTCTGGGTCTCTATTAAAGTTAAAAAGGTTATTATTTAAAAGTTATGTAGGAGTGCAAAGGACCTAGAAAAGTTAAAAAAAAAAGTGTTGAAAGACATTTAGTACCTAATTTTAAGACTTCTTCTAAAGCTACAGTAATCAAGGCAGTGTTGGTGTAAGGAAAGACATATAGATCATTTGAATAAAACAGAGAATCTAGAAATAGAACCACACATATATGGTCCACTTATTTTTGAAATATTATTTAAATTAATATTTTGTAGAACATAAACTCAAGAGCAGAGGAAAAGATAATGTTTTCAACAAATGATACCAGAACACCTGGTATCCATACGTAAAAAATTAACCTCAACACTATTTCCATATATAAAAATAACTTGAAAGGATCTATGAACCTGATAGCTTTTACCGTGAACAGCTGTGGAATTTAGTCCAATACTTTTCTCCAACTAGTGACAGGATCATATGGTTTTCTCCTTTCCTCTGTTAAAATGATGACTTTTGGGGGTGGATCTTCCAATGCTGAACCAACACCGCCATCCCTATAATAAAACCACTTTCTACCTACTGCCAGATCTGACTTCCAATAGTTTGTTTTGTTAAACAAATTTCTATCTATGTTCATACTTTTTTCTTCTATTATCTTTATCCAGTTTTAGGATTAACACAATGTTGAGTTCCTAAAATGAGGGGAGAAATGTTCCTTTTTTTTTCTGCTTTAAATGTTTGATATAATTTATCAGTTAAAATGTATATGAGCCTGCTGTTGTCATATAGGTAGGTTTTCAAGCTAGGAATATATTTTCTTTAATAGGTGCTATTCAAATTTTATATTTCTTCCAGAGTTAGTTTCATTAATTTGTCTTCCAAGGTACTTCTTAGAAGTTGTCAAATTTATTTCAAAACAGATTTTTGAAATATGCTTTCTATATCCTTTTAAATTCTGTAAAATCTGTGGTAATGTCTCCTAGATCTTGATATTATAATTTTAAAAATGTATAATCGATATTGTGTAATAGGAAGTAAAGGTCTAGGGGGGCGGGGGAAGTGGGAGAGGTAAAGGAAAGAAAAGAAGGGAAAAAATATGAGAAAAGGGAAAAAATTGAAACAAAATCTTTGCAAACAGGGAAGGGTGGAGGGGTGAAGGGAGGGCAGGGGAAGGGGAAAAAAAAATAAGAACCAAGATACTCATGTAATGGTACAAGATCCCAATGATGTATGTAACTGCATTTTATACCTAAAATGTACCAATAAACTTAATGGTGGGAAAAAAAAGGATATTATTTCTGGTTAGGTTTTTAACTCTGATTATGCATATTAACTCCAATTATGCATATAACTTACTGAATTTACATACAATATAATAATTATATATAATATAATTATATATATTATATATATATATAATTATATGATATATATAATTATGTAATAATTTCAGTCAAAAGTTACAAAATGGGGGCCAGGGATTGAGTTCAGTGGTTCCACCACCTGCCTCGAAAGTGCAAGATCCCAAGTTCAATCCCCAGTACCAAAAAAATAATAATAATAATGAGTAGATTGTATCATTGCCTGGGATTTAGCTCAGTGGTTCCGTCACCTCCCTTGCAAGCACAAGTACCCAAGTTTGATTCCTGGTACCAAAAAAAAAAAAAAAAAAAGGTTACAAAATGGATGATATGTAAGATCCTGTTGCGTTGAGGTTTTTCCACTTAAAATCTTGCAATCATTTGATTACTTTTCTATGTAAATACTTAAAATATATGCATAAGTATTAATTCCAGAATTGATACATTTCATGTATTTTCAGGGCAATATATTGATGCAAATATAAGAAATATATTGTTTCAAATATAAATGAGAGAAAAAATCAGGGAGGGAAATGAGAGAAGGGAATGAAAAAAAGAAGGAATGAAGAGAATATTTAAGAATATTTTCCTCTTGTGCCATTATCTTGAAAAATTAACAATAGGAGTGGCCATATGTCGTCTCTATTTACAAATTTTCTCTATATGTTAAATTTTCAAGGTGAGAGCAAGTAACATTTCTGAATATTTTAATACAGTATTGTGACGTGAAAAATTATTTATCAAACTGGTTGCTGAATCTTGAAATGTAATGTATCACCGATCTGATTTATTTGGAAACTTTAAAATGAAAAACAGTGAATATGAAATTCAGAGAAATGTCTGTGTTGATGGTAAACAAGAGGGTTGGTTCGTTAATTTATAATTTTTTTAAAAATCAAGGGATGGCATTGAAGCAAAAATATATTAATTTATCCCACATCCTTCATCTCAAAACCTAAAGATAGTTATTTTTAGAATCCATTTTTATTTCAAGATTAGGCGGGGTTTTTTTGTAAGTAGGAAAGAAGCTCCCTATATAATTATTAAGCTGCTCCCTCCTACTCTGAATCACTCCTGGTTAGAGTTCCACTTTTTCTAGGAAGAAGCAGACCACTGCTATTTGCCGCAAGGTGCTGAGGCATTGCCATTCAGCCCAGCACTCAGCTTTGTCTCATGTTGATTTCTTCAAGCTAATTAGGACTTCTTTCCAGTTAATAGGATGCAATGGAGGCAATTTTTAAAAATGACTGATAGTGAATCTTTTATGACTTTAGATCAGCTGTTCACATGTGGGATGATCTTGGTGAAAGTTGATGATAGCTTTCCATTTATTTAATGTTTAACTTAACTTCACTAAGAAATTTAAAATATATGAGAAGAGACAGTTTTACATCAAAATGATTTATCCAGAGTGCTTAATGTGTACAAGTTACTGGATTTGATCATTTTTTCTTAGACTTATTTTACACTACAAGAACAGGAATGTAAAGGAGATATGTATAAATACATGTAAGTAAAGAAAAGATTTTTGTGGTTTGTGTGATATAACCTCTTCAATGCTTAAACACAAAATGATAAACTTTTTTTCTAACTCTAAGGTGAACAGAATAATAGATTCAGCAGGCTGTGAGCTTCTGTGTCTTCTGATATTTACTAGATAGCCTACTTTTTTGCTGATGCATGGTCAATCATTTGTCTTATTTCTCTTTGTTTCTTGGCCACCTGAGCGTGAGATTACCGTAAAGCCAGTGCCACACTGAATAAATTAGGGACTCAGTCATGAACTAAGAAACATAAAACTTATTTTTAATTATTAGTTTTTCTGCCACAGCTCAGAAGACACAAAAATAGAATGGGCTTGAAAAAATAAACAAGTGTCTTATAAGAGAAAAAAAAAAAAAAAAAGACAAACAAAGGTGAGAAATATATGGACACTTTCCACTCCACTTATTCTGGTTGAATAACTTTATGTCATCATTTTTTGTGGAAAAATACATTCCTGTCATGCCACTTCACACACTAATAGACACACAATTTATGATCACATAAGATTGGAAGAGTTATAATTGTGGACTGTTTCATTACTGTAGGGAGATTCAGTGTTTCTAAGCATGCTAATAGTGCAAATTTCTCAAATATATTTAGGGTTATAGATTTTCAAACTCTTTACAAGCATAGATTACTTTCCACTATTATGCACTTTAGCATCTACTGTTATGGTTTCATTATTGGAAAATGCTGACCAGTTCTTTTCCTGCAGCTTTGTAATTCAGAACATGATTTCAATTTCTATTTCAGAGAAGTTAATCAGAAACTTGCAAGCCTGCTGTGAGCCAGGAGTGGGTGTGGCTCTCCTTAGTGCTCATAAGGTCGCCAAATATTTTACAAAGTACACTTCATCCAAGAAAATTTTGTATTCCAAGTGTTATGCTACATGTGAGACTTAAGACGTTCCCTGTTTTAGAATTTAGAGTAAGATCTGAACTAGTGAAAATGGCAGAAATAAGAACACATAACTATGATAGAAGGAATTAGTGGTATAGATCAGGTAAGAATAAAATCCCATTTCATAATACAGGAGGGCGAACACCTCTTTTGGGAGAAACAGGATGAGCTCTTTTGCAGTAAATAAACTGAGTCCTAAAGGATAAATTGTTATTTTATCAGGTGAGGGCAAGAAGAAAACCTAAAGTATGTCTTTTCAGAGACAGATATATAAACAAAGCAATTCACTTATAAGAAAGAAGAAACTCAGTAAGAATTATTAGTTAATAATTTTTCTGGGGCAAAGATTTTTGTGTATTGATTTTTTATTTTGTAATTTAATATATTATTATATCAGTCTTCTTTAATGTAGTTTTGGTTACCCTAGGCAATTTTAATCTACATTTTCCCATATAAAGTACACTTATTCTCTCCCTTTTTATTTATGAAACATTTGAGTTTACATCGATTTAAATATCAGTAACCCAAAGACCAAGAGTGTAATTTTAGCATTATTACATTTCTCACAGAACTGTTTACGGCTATGAATATACAGGAGGATTTTGGTAAATGAATGAGATGTTAAAATACTATCTGAAAAACTGTGAAGCAAACATTGCAAACAATGTTCTTAAGCTTTAGTTGATTAATGCATTTGTATGCAGGAGGTAGATATAACAGCTGAGTGGATTGTATCTCCTCAAAGCTAGTGAGACCATCTGATTTTTCCATATGTAAAAAATGCCAGTATTATCTTGGTTATATATATTCTAGATGTTTTTCATACTGTTACCTCTTCAAGTTGCATCATTGTTACAATTTCTCAGAGAATCTTTGACTATGCCAATTAAACTTGAAACATTCCAGAACCTCTTTGAATGGATGACTTATAATATAGAGCCATGAAAGCCTCTCTTCCAAACCATGTCTTGGGATACATCATTTTTTTATGTTTGTATATATCCATCAGTTGATTGATTGATAATTTAGTTGTAGCCAAAAGTCAGATTATTTTGCTTTTATGTATTTTTTAAAGAAAATTATTACTTTAAATTCCAACTGAGGGTTAAATGACCCTGTTGCTAATTTTATGGTACCTTACCTTAAATTGAATACCTATATTTGAGAGTTATGTTATACATCTTAGGTCATTATTATTATTTTTATATTTCACATAGCCTTTTCTGTGTAGTAAGCAACAAGAATGTGAACATTCCATTGCATGCAAATGTGTACATTCGATTGCATGCGATTGTGTTGTTCATATGAGTGTGCGCTGTCCTTTGTCCTGATTTAATGTCTGCAGCTGTGAGGTATATTTTCTGTACACCAACATTCACACATTAAATACTGGCATCACTAAGGCTGCCTTTCTTAGGCCAGATTATGTCTATATACATCAGCTGGCAAGGCTTGACTCTTAACTCTCCCTTGGTGGCTCCATGCGCTGGCTGCCATCAGTTTAATTTCCATTTGTTCATCCCAATGATTCTTAATAATTCGGAGTATTATTATTACTTGTCATAAATATGACAAGATTTGCTTAGAAAGAAGGGATGCTTATCAGCACTCTTTAAATGTTCAGAAAGCATTGCTGGTTTGGTAAATTGAGACTTTGTTTCTGCAATAGTACAATTTTTTAAAAATCTATTGATAAAATTATACAGTAAACACTAGAGGACCAAAATGCCTAAACATTTTGTAACACTCCTCACTCCTTGCCCTGTTCCTCCTTTCCCTGTTGTCTTTCCTCCTCTTTTTTCCTTCTCTGTTTTGAAAGTCCTATGCCCTCCACGTGTGTTAAACTCATCCTCTCTTGTTGTCTCTCTTTCTATTATTCTGGTCTTGCTTTTAAGTAGCCTCCTCTTTTATAGTGCTGTATCAAAAGTTACCTTAATGCTTATAAAATACTGTGTTGTGCTTTAAATGTTTTGACATATATTTAACTAAAAACATTGCTCTTGTTGCCTGATGTCATAATTAGGTGACAAAAGTTGAAATATTATGAATGTATTCAGAAATTTTATATCAAGATTAAATAGGTAGAGGATTCATAAATACTTGGTAGGGTATTATGTAGATAATTTTTCCAATACATTATCACTTTGGTTAAGGGGAAAATCACAAAAATTTGTCATAACCTTAAAGTGTGTACTAAAGTTAAAGTCATAATATGTAACAAGGAACATATGTTAGAATGAACCCAATAGAAGACACTGACATAGTATAATCTCTCTAAAATATGTATTGAAGTTTTCCTGCTCTTATTGGAATAACGATGTCAGGCAATCTTATCATTGATAGACCCAATTGTAGTTTTAAATATTATCAGATATATATTTATCTTTCACAGGTCACATATGTGTTAGCCACCCTGTATTTCACAGGAAGTTCTTCCTTCCACATTATTATTCCATCAATTAAAAGGAAAATACAGAAATTTATCAACTGAATATGATAGATTTAAAATCTTCTTGAGAAAATACTAATAAGATATAGAGTATGAGAAAAGGAATACTATTCAAATTTAGGCTCAGTTTCACAGATTTTGTGTTGCACGTGAGAGATGAATTTTGCACAAATATTTATGATATGATTAATAGAACATAAAATTGTACTAAACATAATAACATATTAATAATTTATATAAAGGTTGAAAAAGAAAACAGCCACACTCAATGTATAGTCACTTAACAGCCAGACTAAGATAATTAGAATAAAGAAAAAGAAGAAAATATTTAGAGTCAGGAATGTTTATCTCTGATTGATTTTCACTATTCACACGTACAACAGAAAGTAACTAAAATTCCATGTACAAGGATAAGTAAGTAAATTGTGCGGGAGTTATACATTGAACTTACATAAAACTATATTAAAACTGAGACTTTGATCACTAGAGACTCGAGATATTATTAAATGTTATGTAAAGGCAATTATTAGATATGTACCAACAGAGGCAAGCTAGGAAAATATACTAACATATTTTCAAAGGTTACTTTTGGATTAGTGAGTAAAATGTATTGTCTCATAAATACTCCCAAGCTTCTTGATGCGTCCTGAGGTACATACTGGTAGCAGAAGCTTGTGTATTTTTTTCAGCCAAGTGATAACCATCATCTATGAGAATGGTGCCATAAAAACATAGGCAATCCCTATAAGAGAAAGAAAGGAAGGCCCCTGGCAAGAAAGATCTAGAAGCAAAGCAGAATTTAGAGGCATCATGAGTAGGAATTCAGTGTTGTTCAGAAATGTACAGCTTAAATTTGTGACTATACTGGTTATTTTGAGGAATGAGATACGAAGCCTTGAACCAAGATGTGAATCTTGATTCTCACAGATTGTTTAGCAAAAACCCTGTTTCTAACAGAAACAGTAAACTGGCTAAGAGAGGTTAGGTAGAACTCTTGAAGACATTGGTGTAGGAAAAGGTTTCATGAAGAAACTTCAATTGCACCTGAACTAGAACAAAGAATCAAGATCTGGAATCTCTTCTTATTAAAAAGCTTCTGCACAGCAAGAGAAACCACCAACCGCATGAAGAGAAAACCAACCATGTGGGAAAAACTTTTTGCCAGATGTTCCTCAGACAAAGATCTATTATCTAGAATATATAAAGAACTTGAAAACATCAGCCATCCCAAATTTAAAGACCCAATCCAAAACTGGGCATCTGAAATGAACCAACATTTCTCAGACAAAGAATTAGAAACAGCAAATAAATGTATGAAGAAATGTTTAACCGCACTGGTCACTCAAGAGATGCAAATAAAAACAATACTGAGATTTCACCTCACTCCAGAAAGAATGGCTGCTATCATGAAATCAACCAATGATAAATGCTGGCGGGGCTGTGGAGAAAAAGAGCCCTTCTCCACTGTTGGTGGGAGTATAGACTGGTGCAACTACTGTGGAAATCAGTTTGGAGATACCTCAAAAAACTAGCATTAGAGGTCCCATTTGACCCAGCTATTCCCCTGCTGGATATCTTCCCCAAAGAATTAAAAGAATTGTACCACAGTGATATATGTGCAGCCATGTTTATAGCAGCACAGTTTACAAACCATGATAGCTGAAACATGGAAACAGACCAATTCCCCATCAACTGGTGACTGGATAAAGAAGGTGTGGTTTGGTTTTTTTTTTATAAAATGGAGTACTACTCAGGCATAAAGAATGAGAAACTGAGGACATTTATAGCTAAATGGATTCACATTGAGGCCATACTCTGAAGTGAAATAAATAGGACACATATGTGTAAATACCAGTTTCTCTTGTGTGAGAAACTGAAAGTGTAAATGAGGATCAAAATGTATAATAGATAATATGAAATAGGAAGAAAAGGTCCAAAGGAGAAGGGGAAGGGGAAGTGGGAGGGGTAGGGAAAAAGAAAGAAGAGAAAGGAAAAAATGGAAACAAAGTCTTTGTAAATAGGGAGGGGTGAAGGGGTTGAAGGGAGGGCAGGGGAATGGGAAAAAAATAAGAACTAAGATATATCATGTAAAGGTACAAATTCCCAATGATGAATGTCATCATATTGTATACCTAAAATGTACCAATAAACTTAATGAATTTTTAAAAAACCCTGTTTCTGAGCATTGATTCCACACTGGTCTGCATCTACCATGATGAGCCTGGGTAGCACAAGAAGCTGTGAAACAGAGAGTCAAATCTTAAACTAAAATATACACTTATGGAAAGACTATAAAAAGATGCAAAGTCATAATAAATTAAATGTTTGATTGAAATTCTTTACACATTTATCTGTGTAAATTTGCAAAATTATGTGCATTTATCATGTATAATATGGTGTTTTGAAGTACCAACACATTATGGAATGGTTAAATCTAGCTAAAAAACATATTCCCTCACATGGTTATTATTTTTCTGATGAGAAATCTTACTATCAGAATATTGAGAAAATATATTGGCATTGACTATAATCACCATTCTATATAAATCATCCATTGAGTTTATCAATTTTTCTGGTTTTCAATAAAAACAAATATTTTAATGGTTAAAAATATTTAGACTTTCATATTTTTGAGACACTATATTGATATTCCACTGAAGAAAAACAATTCTTTTTTTCCCTTATGAAATTGTTCTTGTCTCTTTGGTGTTACTGTTTTGTTTCTGTTCTTATGAGTATTTAGATCTAGCTCTGGTATCACCAAGAGGAGAAAATACTGGTCTGTGAGCAGAAATAATGGTTGTGTTCAAGAAACTTATAAAATATCTTTTACTTAGTGTAATAGTTAAGAATGTCTGATGTAGAGAGAGGATGCATAAACAAAATCTGAGTTACAAATCAATCAAAAGCTTTTCTCAGTTCATATATTTGCCACTTCAGGAAGCTTTCTCAGCTTTCATCCTGGATTTTTAACAACTGGATAGTGAGATGATATGTTGAAAACTCTCCAAGTGCAGAAGTTTTAATTCTAGAAGATTTTCACTTAAACCCATGTGCTTCAAGAAGTGACTGTTGTATTCTTGAGTAGATGAGATGCCTTGTGCTTGAGATACACATTAATTTTGTGGATTTGTCACTGTGCTTTAGTCAAGTTAGACAATTCTACATTGGAATTGGAGTTAAGGAGTAAATTAATTATCAAATGTTAAGAGTTTGAACATTCTATTAGGGTTGGCAACCTAAATGTCAGGATAAACAGGCAGTACTTTCCACATGTTTTTTAGCATGCTTAGCCTGTGTTTTATTAAATATTCTTCAGTACTCAAGTGACAATTTAAGCAATTTAAAGCTTTGTTAATAGCAATTTTCTTGGTTCTATTGTAAAACTAGAGTGCCACTTTCCTTGTATCTGTACTCCCTCAATATTGTGAAATGTATGATGGCATAAAAAATTAGAGAATGGACAATATCATTAATTATCTTCTAGTTATCTCTGAAGATTCAAAGTATAGTATAGACAGTTCTAATAATCTATATGCTAAGTACTGGATTTTACATTAGAGTTATGTAGACTATTCAGAAACTTTATGTTTTCAAACTCATTTTATAAAGTAAACACATTCATTTAAAATAGAAATGAATTACCTATCATTTTGAAATCACCAGAAATACAGCAGTGATTTTATTTTATGGATTATGAAGAATTTCAACTTTAAATCCTTAATGCAGGTAATTAATCAGGCAGTAGCCTGAAAATGTTATGCAGATTTTTGAAAATTGAAATTAATGCAATTATGTTGACTAGTTTGTTTTTTAAAAAGTAATGAGAGTTTTTTCACATCAATTAGTATTCTTTAATTTTGCATCTCTTTCAATCTATTTCTACCAGTTATTAGAATAGTGAACTTTAGTTGCTATGCTTGCAAATTTACTGGAGAGGAAAATTTTTATTTTTACTAAAATGATATTAAATGAGGATTTTCAATATAAAGGAAGTGATTTTCATATTGCAGTGTATTAATTAGTACATATACCAATATATAAAATATTCAACTCAAATAGTTTATTTTACAATTCTTTGATGTGTATAGGTAGAAGTATAACATTTTGAAAGTTCTCTAAAATAAGATGAGCCAGGTATGGTGGTGCATTGTTTTTTAAATTTTTTTATTTCAATGTAATACATGTAGATACTCATAAAGAAAATATAAAGCCATTCTATGAAAAAATGATTTTTCATAACAAAAACTATTATAGAATAACTATGGCAAATACACTGTGTATCATGATTTTAAAAGAATATATTTTCATTTACTAATCTATCTCTCAGCGCATCTCACAAAGGAAGTAAAAGATCTTTACATTGAAAATTACAGTACTCTGACAAAAGAGATTAAGAGGATATCAGAAAATGGAAAGATATCTCTTGCTCATAGGTAAGAAGAACCAACTAGTGAAGATGGCCATACTCCCAAAATTGTTATACACATTTAATACAATCCCAATCAAAATACCATTAGCATACCCCACAAAACTAGAGAAATCATTCCTAAAATTCATTTGGAATCAGAAGAGACCTACAATAGCAAATACAACCCTTAATGACAAAGGCAAGTCAAGAGGCATCACAATCCCTGTCTTGAAATTATACTGCAGAGTTTCTGTGGTAAAAACAGCATGGTAGTGACAAAAAAACAAACAAACAAACAAAAAACAAAAAAAAACAGACCTGGGAACACACTAGAAGATGAAGAAAGAGCTTCAAATACACTCAGCCAGTTTATCTTTGACAAAGGGGCCAAACATATTCATTCACTGGAAGAAAGCCTCTATTATAAATGGTGCTGGAAAAAACTGGGTTTCTACAGGCTGAAGACTAGACCCATATCTCTCACCATGCACTAAACTAAATCAAAATGGATCAAAGATATAAATATTAAAACAAAAACACTAAATCTGTTGGAAGAGAGAATAGGTGCTTTCTCATAGTATCAGTCACTGGAAAGTCAAAAGCAAGAGGATTATTTGAACCCAGGAGTTCAAGACTGACCAGCCTGAGCAACATAGTGAAACCTTGTCTCAAAGAAAGAAAAAAAGCCTACATAATAAGAAATGATTTAACTTTACAAACTAATCTTCATTTCTCATTTTGTTTCTTAATACATTCATCTACAGATAGGCACCTGGGCTGATTCCATGTGTTATTGTGAGTACAGCTACAATAAACATGGGCATGGGCATGCAGATAGCTCTTTGGTAGGTTGACTTCATTTATTTTGGCTATCTACTCATAAGTCGGACAGCTGGATCATATGGTAGATCTGTTGTTAGCTTTTAAAAGAGAATACATATTGCTCTCTATAGTAGTTTCAGTCATGAGAAAATACTATACTTTAAATTTTTGTAAAAACTAGAAAATAAATATTTTGGGCTTTGTGGGTCATTAACTCTCTGGTACAACTACTTAACTGTGCTACTGTAGCATAAAAGCAGCCATAGACAGTATGTGAACAACTCTGGCAGTATTCCAATAAAACTTATATAAACATTGAAATTTGATTTTTGTGTAATTCATACATATCATGAAATAGTCTCTAAAAATAGTAAAATGCATTCTTGGTTCTTTTGCCATTCATAAATCTGTTCTGTGGCCTGCTTTCCAGGGGCCCCCAGCATATCATCAACGAACTTTAGAAGAACCATAAAATTTATTCATTAAGTTAGTGTGCATAAAATATATCATTTTAAAGTAAATGTATTTATGTAGTATTTCTACTTTTCTTTTTCAATTTTTTTATGTTTTATTGACATACAATTAACATACCATAAAATTCATTCAATTTATACATTCAGTGCCTTTTAGTGAACTCACAGAATTGTGCATTTATTACCACTTAGAATATTTCATCACCGTAAAAAGTCTCAGAATCCTTATTGGTCATTTTTAGTTTCTGCTAGTCATCCCCAACCCTAAACAACCGTTGGTAAGTGATTTTTATTAATTTGTTTATTTGGTGCAATTCACATAAATGGAATCATGTAATATGTGATCTTGTATACCTTACTTCTTTCATTTATAATAGTGTTTTCATCATAGCATATATCAGTGCTATAGACTTGTTCACATTGCTGAATAAAATTCCACTTATGAAACATTTTCAGTTATACATTCATCTAGTGATGACCGATTGGGTTGCTTCTACTTTTGGCTACCATGAATCATGCTTCTATAAACATTCATGTAAAAGATTTTGTGAAGATATATCTTTGTATTTCTCTTGGGTATATCCCTAAGAATGAAAATATTAGGTCAGACAGAAATTTGGCAATTTCTTAGTGATTTCTGGTTTCATTTCATTGTGGTCTTAGAACAAATTGTCTATCATTCTAGTCTTCCTAAATAACTGAGATTTGTTTTATGACACAACATATGGTATATTTTGAAGAATGTTCTATGTATGGTGAATAACATGTTTTATGGAATAAGTTACTGAGAAAACAAGGAATTATATGTGTATACTAACCTATGTATGTATATGTATGTATATACATATATAAACATTTCTATATGTAACATCTGCATTTACATTGAGCTGAATTTCACTTCCTACTGATGTCTCCAGGTCCCATACGTTATGACATCAATCATTCTATCCCTTTCTCTTGCTTATCTGTAACTCCTACTCTAGTTACAACTAACCATCTATTGTTTGTTTAATTTTAGTATAAAGGCATAGTGATTAAGAATTCTTAACATATACTGCCTGGGAAACAACTTTATTCCTTAGCTCCAGTGCATATGCATAGATACTTTTCCCTTCAGTCTTAAATCTGCACTCATTTCTGATGTTATGTTATTTGGCTCCAAATTCCCTACCTGCTTTAGTGTGATTGTTTTATATATTGTAATGCAGTTAGGTAATTTGGTCACATTTTGCACTATATCTTGGAAATATATTTCTCTGTGTGTGTGTGTGTACTTTGACTGATATTTATTTAATACAAGATCAAGACAGATTTTTCTGTCATTTTCCCCCATATCCATCATATTGTTATAAACATAGCTGTAATATACACTAATCATATTCCTTTCAGAATTTAATTTTTCTAAGGTATCTAAAGTTGAGGGAGGAAAGTAACTTTGAAGCAAGTATTTAACCCACTAGTAGGTTTTAATAATACACTAGGCTTCTGAATCTGAGTAAATTAAGGCAAGGAGAACTTTAGTTTCTGTGTAGGGATTTATACAGAAGATTCCTTAAAATATAGCCTTATTTTCACTACTCGTAACAATACTTCTCCCAAGGGAATCTTTAATTTGCTAGTTTTTACAAGGCTGAGGAGCAGTAAGTAATCCTGAATTCTCATATGTACTTATTTGGGCTTTTTTTTTAACTCAGGACCTTGCACTTGCTGGGCAGGCTAGGTGCCACTGAGCTAAATCCCAGGCCGTAGGCTTTGTATTTAAATGTAAGGTTTAATAAAATTAGTTCTCCCCTAGACTGGGTATCCATCATCCAGTTGGTAGTTCTATCCAGATCTTATTATTTAATCTTCTGTACAATTTTGTCACATATAACATTGTAGTATTTCTTAAAATTAGTAAAGCAGCTTCACTTTAGAACAATTAGCAGAGTTTATATTGTATTACTCAATATCATCTTTTTAAACAAAATCTCTGAGAAATGAAAAATGAATTTCCTTATCACTGAAGGTTCAAAGAGCAGAGTAGTATAAATTTCTAGCATGTCTGATCTTTCCTAGTAAGAACTTTCAATGAATATTGTTTATTGTTGCTCTCTCTCTCTCTCTCTCTCTCTCTCTCTCTCTCTGTCTCTGTCTCTGTCTCTGAATGCATAAATCTGGTCTGTGTCCTATTTTCCTGTGGCCTCACAATACACCCTCAATAAACTTTAGAAAACCTGTAAAATTTATTGTTAGTATGCATAGAAATACAGCATTTAAAGTAAATTTATATTTCTATATTCCTTCTTAAATTTTATACCAGTTTTATTGACAGTTATTCTCTCTCTTTTTCTCTCTCTCTCTTGCTTTTCCTCCTACTCCCTTTCCTCCATCTCCCCTTTTTCCATGTATTATGCAATGAAAATATATTTCATAGTAAATCAATGTATTTACTCCATAGACTGAATTGTAGCATTATATCAAGTATTCATTTTTTAAAAAACTCCTTAAATTTGATTTTAGCATTTATTAAAAAGATGAAATTCCTCTTAGATCTTTTTCTCCTTCATTCCCCTATCTAATTCACCAATAATTCTTTAACTGATATATGACATTTTGTTCTGGCTACTTCTTTCAAATTCCCATAATCAAATTCCCATAGTACTTTATGCCTTCATTTTATACCTTGGACTCATTACTCAATGGAACACAAACTATGTTCTCCAAAGTGGCTTCCCCATCTGCAGCCTGTAATTATCAATTGTTTGTAGAATCAACATTATTTAATGCCTTAGGTCATCCATTTGGAAATGAATACAAATACTTTCTGAGTCTAAACTCCTACTACATAAAACAGCAATTGAAAAATAATATGAGTACTCCATAAGATAATTGATGAGTATTTTCTTGCAATTACTTTTTCTTATAAACCTTTGTTTAAATTATTATCATTAAAGAGAAAAGAACTCTTTTTCAACTTAGCTTATTAAAATCTTACATATCCATCCATTAGGGTTAAATGTTAATCCTATTTCTAGCTTGTCAGTGATAATCCAAACTGGAAAAAACACTCTTAATTCTTAAATTCAATGTAACTTAGTTTTGGTACTCCTATATTTCATATTTCAAAATTTTCTGAAGTTTTCTATGAGTTATAATAATGATATGCTAGGCACTTTGCATATATTATTTCATTCTTATGGCTTCTGTATACCAAATATTGAAGGACAAAGGTTTTAATCTATACTTGTCTCTGGTCCTTCCAGCTGAGTAGCTTTGGGCAAGTTTCTTAACCACAATCTATCTATCAAATTAGAATCATTAGAATTTCTTACAAAAACACTCAAAATTATTCTTATTATCATTTATTATTGCCTTTTTATAGAGTATGAAATTAATATCCAAAAGTTACTGAATAAGATCATGCCATTAACAAACAGATCCAGATCTCTGATGCAAAACTACTTTACTTCTGAGAACCCTCTTATGTTGCCTTTTGTGTATTTTTTTTTCTAGTGATTGGACACTTGCCTTTTAGATGGTAAATACTGGACAGACATTAGCTGTATCTTAATGGTAAAGCACTCTGTTGTCCCTGTATGCTTTGTTTTATGTAACATTGCCCATCCCAAAGTGTTATCTAATCTATATGAATATGAAGCTGAGTGTAGGCTTTGAACAGATAAATTGCTGCTGGCAGCAGACCTGGAGAACAGATATTACTTTGGGGAGACATTGAAGGTTGGAGAACAAAGATGAGCAGTATCAAAGAAAAGTTACACTGGAATGAGTTTAATAGGCAAGAAAGACTTTATTCCAAACTATATTTCAATAAGAGAGAGACACCAAATATATTTTCTCTGAAAATAACTTTTAGGAATTTTAAGCACTGGGTGAGATAATGGAAAAGTCCTGAAGGGGAATAGGGGAGAGGTTTGTCAGTGAAATTAGGTTTTTGGGTTTGCTAATTGACTTTTATATTTATAAAACACAATTTCATAGCAAAATAATAGGAGAATAACAATAGTTTATCATCTTCAAAGTACTCAGAGTACAAGACAGACAAAAAAAGATTCTCTCTTACACAGAAGAAACAAACAGATAATAGCACCAGAGTTTATTTTCAATGAAATAAGAGAAGCTAGTAGTAAAAATGAAACAAATTTTTATATATAGTAAAATATTTTGAGATGACAGAATAGATAATTTGGGGAATTATTTGAACTTCTCCCTAATTTCTATTTATTTATCTTCTATTTTGCTCTTTAATTTTTACATTTATATTTTAAGTTTTGCCTCTTAAGAAGTTTGACTTCCACCCTACCTTAGGGACT
Organism: Heterocephalus glaber; assembly: GCF_053883595.1. Classification (NCBI taxonomy): domain Eukaryota; kingdom Metazoa; phylum Chordata; class Mammalia; order Rodentia; family Bathyergidae; genus Heterocephalus; species Heterocephalus glaber. The sequence continues at coordinate 11,643,015 of NW_028258142.1, read as the reverse complement.
GGGAAATAGGGACTATAACTGCTGTGGTGCTAGTATTACAAATATATGCTTTTTGTGTCTATATATCACATATATATACACATATATATATATATATATCATATTTGAGAGGAGTTCTTTAAGAGGGTGGAGAAGATCTATCTCCCAGAGAGAGAAAAACTTTGCAATGGGAAATTTTCTACAGTAAATTCTCTAAGACAAGAGAGATGCTGGTCTTATAGGAAGAAGCCTGTCTAATGTTTACTCAACCTGAGGGAAATGTGAATTCTCAATACCACCTTCCAGAAGTTATCTTAGTCCAAAACATAAACTTTTTTCTTTTGGCACTGGATGTTAAACTCAGGGCCTTTGCACTCAGCTACATCTCCAGTTTCCTCCCGATTCTTTTAAATTTTACTTTGAGACTGGGTCTTACTAAGTCACTACATAGCCCAGGCTGAGCACAAACTTCCTTCCCATCCTCTTGCTTCACTTTTCCTGAATGCTCACATTACAGGAGTGTGTCATCGTTCCTGGCTCTAAAACATGTTCTTAATAAAAGATATTCCATGTGCATCAGAATTCCTGAAGGATTTTTTTTAAAACATATGTTGCTTAACCTCCTTATCTCTCATTTTCTTTACTGACATGTTCCTGTATGATATTGAAACTGCTTGCGTGTGGATCACATTTATAGCACACTTTCTCTAGATAATTATGTGCCCAGTAGCTGGTTCTTGAGCTTACTTTCATTATCAGCAATCCCAGAGAGATTCAGCTGAGACTATTAGACTTCACCAGCTGTTCAAACTTGGTGAGAAAATGAATTGATCAGGGACATTTTTCAGAGGGAGATGATGTAAACAGTAAATATATTGTGCTTTTTGATTTGTTATTATGCACAACTCTAAACTGAGGAAAACAATGTATGTATGTGTTTTATTGTAATAACACTTCTTTAACTTTCTGAAAAATACACGATCTGTACTATGTAAATTTTCCTGAAGGAATTATAACTCCTTAGCATTTACAAAAGCAAAAATAAGTCAGCTACAAGGAGATCTTTTACAAATAATTAACTGATAAGTCAAGTGGACAATTTTCCTATTTGAGAATTTCTCAAATGTAGAACATTAACAGCCATGAAGAGCCAAATTCAGCCCATGACACTCAGCACATAGAGAACCTTTCAGTTTACAGTCTTTCTCTTCATCCTGATTATATCCTCATTCCTTCCATTCTCATGAAGTTTCTCCATCATTTCAGCATTTAAGCTCCTCAAAATCACCCATTTAAATGTTTTTCTCTAGGGCCAGGGATTTAGCTCAGTGGTTTCACCACCTGCTGCGCAAGCACAAGGACCTGAGTTCAAGCTCCAGTACAAAAAAAAAATCTATAAATGTTTTTCTCTCTGTTTTTACTGAGGCCATAGTATTATCCTTTTCAAAAATTGCCATTATGTAAAATACATTCAGAAATTGTTTTAAAAGAACATCTACGTAGATTTCTATTAAATGAACATATTTAAATGCCTGTTATGGATTGAATGCTTGTGTTCCCCAGTATGCTTTTGTTGAAGTGCTGATATCACCTCTAGAGTGATGATATTGGAAGGTGGTTAGATTTAGATGGATTCATGAGGATGGGGTCTCATGGCAAGATCAGTGACCTAGTGAGAAAAGGAAGAGGTAGCATTCTCTGTTCTTTATCATGTGGGGTACTGTGAGAAGACATTTTTTGCAAAGCTAGAAAGACCACAATAAGAACTAAATCTTGGCTCTTTAACATTGAAATTCCTGGCCTTCAGAACTGTGAGAAATAAATGCCTGCTGTTTACACCACCCCATCACTGTGTTATTTGTTTATGGCAGCCTGAGGGAGAATACACACTCTTTTATATTTGAACAAAGAGCTCTCTTCCCTTCTTTCAGTTTTATAGTCAATATCCTGAGGAAGATGTGCATTTGTCAAGAAGCACTGGCAGGGTTCTCAATATCATTTTCATTCTATAAAGATACTGTGCTTTTATAATCCAGCATGGCACAATATGTATTAACCACAAAAGAGATAGTTTCTGCATTTTTCCTTGTAGACAACATGAAAATAGAAGCTTTTCCTGACAATTCTGTGATCAGAATATGCTTAGTCAATCCCAAGCACCACAAAAGAAAAAAGAAAAATGTGCTAACTGAATAATCTAGGTGATGCTTTCTAAACAATGTAAGTGGTATTTTTCTTTAAGGCCAAGTGTTTTAAGATATTTCTGAAAATAAAATTGCATGAAAAGTCAAATTTCAGTGGTGGTGGTGAAATACTCATAGAAATAAGCATTTCTTCCCTCAGAGAACAGCTTTATGGGGGACCATCTATTTCCACATCTGCTTTTGTGGGAACAAATGAATAATGACAATTCATGATACTCTAAGGAAATAAGAAGAAGTAACAGTAAAGTATGCTATTTTAAAAATATTTATCCAGGGCCGGGGATTTAGCTCAGTGGTTCTGCGGCCTGCCTTGCAAGAGCAAGGACCCAAGTTCGAACCCTGGAACCAAAAAAAAAAAAAAAAATTTATCCTATGTTTAGTATGGCAACTCAACATCTTATTCTCCTCCAGAAAAAAAAATGATTTGTTACCTAAACAAAATACCCAGTCCTTTGAATTGTATGAAAATTCCTTCAAATTTATTTTAAATTACAAACTACCTATGTTTAGGATTAATGTACATCTATTATTGCTTATAATGAATGTACACATAACTCCAATATTATCTCAAAATTTGTTCTGACAACTTTTCTTCCTTTTCAGCCATTTCAGTTGATCTTCATTATCCCCCAAAAATTATTTTTAGTGTGGCTTGTCATGTCTTCTCTAATTCAGAATAAGTCATGTCTAACATTATGCCAACAGATTTTTCTGTTCAGTCAAACTGAATAAAAATAAGATACTAGTTATTATCTCAGAGAAAAAGTATAAAAGTGGAGTGACTCATATTATACAAATATAATTATTAACCTGACAACTGCAGGAAAGAAACTTCAGTAATTTTTTATTTAAATGACTAATCCCAGAAAGTCAAATTAGAACACATTATATATGAACATATGGATGAAATGATTATTGCTCAATGTTCATAGAAAATTGTATACTTAAATTATAATTATTTTATGTTTAGATCCTTAGTAAAATGAACCACTTTATTTTCCCTTTAATAATTTCTCCCTTGCTTTAAAAATATAGACAATTATACTTTTTAAATTTCTAAATTACTGTTTTTATTCTTTGACAAAAATGCTATCAGCAGATGCGTAGTATCTAAAGGATTGGTGTAACCACCAGAAATCCCTTGTGAATGTGTGTGTGTGTGTTGAAGTAGCAAGCAGTTGAACAATGTTCTTATCAAGCAGATCAACTTTTTTAAGATATATTTTTTTTAAGTTCTTCAAGGTAAAGGAAGTCAGCTTTGGACCTAGAATATAACTTCAGGGTATATGTAATGTCCTCTATTATTATTTAGAGATATATGACTTAAAATTTTTATCCTTTAGTCATGTAAAATGAGTGAAAATAATTAGAAACAAATAACCAATCTGCAACCAGTTATTTCTAGTTTTATAATATTTTTGTTTACTAAAATTATAGTACTGATACTATTATATAGTCTAGTTGTTCTATATAGAGCTGAGACTTTTGTGTCTATCTTCAAATATCCTGTATTGTCTTTCTAGCTGATTTTCAGTAATTCTTGTATATTTTAATATATGGCAATCAAATTTATTTACATTTGCCTACTCTTTATTTAAAATAGGGGTATGGTGAAATATAGCTTTTAAATCAAATTTATATTTGTACTCATTAAATTTTCATATATTAAAACACACACTGTTGCAGAATAGCCTTGTCTTTATGCGTTGTTTATACTGTAAAAGCTTGGAATAACTAAGATCTTTCGGAAAATAATTTCAAATAATGTAAGATACTTATAGTACTCATGGTTAGTACCATATTTATAAAACCAAGAACTTAAGTGTATGATGGGCCTATAAATCTTGTGCCTCAACCATTAGACTCAAGTAAAGTAATAGTGAAATCTTAGGCTTCTCCAGGAACAAGCAAACCACTCAGTAACTCCTGTCAGTTTTGGTCTTAAATAGATTTGAAATTTGAATTTCTTTCCTCCTTCTCTGTTCGAAATCTGCACTATCTCGCAGTCTGGCTAATGTGGTAATCCTTGAGTGTGTGTCTATAAGTAGAATTTCTGGCTAATGGATGTGTTCAACTTTGGAAGGAATTTCTTCCTGCTTATGTTAATTGGAGCATTGTGCTCAATACTCAGATATGGGAACAACAGTATGTCTGCTACTAGACAAATGGCTAGAGAAAAGATGAGATATAGCTTGTATGATTCAATATTACGCATTCCTGAAAAGAAAAGAAATTCTGTCACATAACAATTATGGATGAACTTGGAGGACATTATATTAACTGAAATAAGTCAAACAGAAAGACAAATGCTGCATGATTCACTTATATGTGTAATTTAGAAACATTAAACTCTTAAAAGGGTGAGTGAAATGGTAGTTTGTAGGGTCTGAGGAGAAGAAAATGTGGAAACATTGGTCAAAAGGTACAAAGCTTGGTATACAGAATAAATAAGTACTTGAGATCTAAGGCAGTGTGGTGACTATACTTCACAATAACATATTGTACAGTTAAAATTTTCTAAGGGAATAAATCTTTAATTTTCTCCATGCACACAAACAATGGCAACTGTGAGGTGATTGTTATATTAATTAGCATGAATTGTGGCAATCACTTCACAATACATATATCCAAGCATCATGTTATATACTTTAAACACATGCAATTTCTATTTTTCAATTTTTTCAATAAAGCTGGAAAAAAAAAAGAAATTAAAGGAACTTCCAGAGAGTTTTGAATCTGATTACTTATTTTACATTATTGCTAACAACATATCAGATTCCTAGATCTTCTTAAGGTCAGTTTAGCTATTCCAGGTCATTTGTACTGACATACAAATTTCAAAACCACCTTGTCATTTTCTATTTAAAAATTCTACTAGGAATTTTATTATGATTATGTTGAATCTATAGATGAATTTGGAAAGGATTCTTTTCCTAATTCATAAACATTGTATATCTCTCCATTTATTTAGGCCTTCTTTATAGTCTCAGACATGTTCTGTATTTTTCAGTATAAAAGCTTTTCTCATATTTTAGCATATTTTGTAAGTATTTTGTGTCATGTCTTATGATGAGGATAGTATTTTAAAATTTTATTTTCTTTCCTTGTACCAATAAAAGAATTTAAGGAAAAAAAATATTTTCCCATTGTTAAGCACAAATACGTAGAAATTCAGTCATTTTGTATATTAACCATGTAGTCTTTACAGAACTTTTATATGCACTAGTTGTTTTCAGAGATACCTCAAAACTTTTAAACAGCTATGCCACCTGTAAGTACAGATAGCTTTTCTTTTACCTTTCCAAACTTTTTACCTTCAACTTATTTCGTTGTGCAATTGTTCAGTCTCAGGTATATGGTAAATGTGGTGAGAGAATATGCCTTAGAACATAATTTACAGGTCACCATTAAATGCAATGTTAGTATTACATTTTCCCTCAAGATCTTATCAGACTTAAAATGTTCACCTCAGTTTAAATTTCTCTTTGAGGTTTGATCCTGAATATATCTCAAATATTAACCCTTGATTTTTTGCACACATTGAAATAATGACTTTCTTTTTATCATATGTCATTGTTGTAAATTATATAAATGGATAGTAGATGTTAAACCAGCCTTTTATTCCTAGAGTGTACTCCATTTCTTTCCATTTTCATGAGAGTAATTATATTTTATGTTATTATAATAATTTTATATTGTATTTCATTCTAGCTTTGACTTATGCTGACATAATAAAACAACTTGTGCTGGTGCAATAAAACAACTTGGGAGGAATTTCCTCTTCCATTATTTTATAAATTACTTTCTGTAACTTTTTGTTTCTTTGGTTGGTTTGCCTTGTTCTGTTGTTGTTGTTGTTTGTTTTGTTAATTTCTGTTTTTGTTTTTTGCAGTACTGCCTGAAACATCACTCATACTAGGGCAAGTGCTCCAGTACTGAGCTAAAACCTTCCTTCTCCCCAGCCCTTTTTCATAAATTCTATTTTGAGACATGGTTTTGTTAAATTGCCCATTCTGGGATGGAACTTGAGATCCTCCTGCTTAGGGCTCTGGAGCAGCTAGGATTACAAGTATGCATCACCACTTAGCTTGCTATTTTTTTTTCTTTAAACATATAATAAAACTCACCAGTGAGGCCTTTGGACTATGATTTTAGTCTGAGAGAAGATAGTGTTTGTAAATCCAGTTCCTTTAATAGATATTGAACTATTCATATTCTCCATTTCTTATTTTTGATAAACTGGTTTTCAAATAACTTATTCATATTTTCTCATTATTTAGTTTATTAATATAGGCTATTTTTTTGTGTGTGTAAAGGTATGTGTGTGGCACCAGGGATCGAACTCAGGACCTTGTGCTTGCCAGGCAGGCAAAGTGCCAGTGAACTACATCCCTGGCTCAAGTATAGGTATTTTTGCTAACTGCCTTATCCGTTCCATATCTTTAGAATGCACAGTAATATCCCAGTTTCATCCCTGATATTTCTTTCTTAATGTTCCCTCTCTCTCCCTTCTCTCTCCTCCCTCCTGTCCTTCCAGTAGAATTATTGATCTTTTCAATATGCATTTTAATATTATTGATTTTTTCTTTTGCTTTTGTTTTCTATTTCAGTGATTTCTGTCCTTTCTTTCCTTTCACTTACTTTGAGCTTGATTTGCTTTCTTTTTCATTTTTCTTCCTTTCTTTGTGTTTATGATGCATTCAGGTCAGTGATTTTAACTCTGTATCACATTGAAAGCTATGAAATTCATAGTAAGCATTGCTCTATCTGTGTATATGCATCTGTCCCCAAACTGCAAAACTTTAATTGTCTTACTTTAAACTCTTTTGTATTTTTTTCATGATTCTTCTTTGTCCAACCTGTTTATGATTATGTTGCTTTAGTGGGAGAATTTGTGGATTCCAACATATTTTATTTCTAATTAAGTCTTATTGTAATAGAAGAACACACTTTACATGAGTGCAGTTCTTCTGTGTTGCATATTTTACTAGATTCTAATTTTGATAATTGAGACTTCCTGAATCATGCTCCTTAAAATTCTTCATCTTCTCTCCACAGCTCAGTTTGAAACTTCTCCTGTATTATAAGAAAATATAAGGTAGCACTCTGCTTTATGTGTAGCGAATATGTATCATTTTCATAGGCTGCATTATAAATTAAACCATATTTAATGGCTTAATATAAGACAGATTTATCATCTAAGATTGAGGGCCAGGAGCCAGGACACAACTCTCTGACCCTCTCTTTTGATATCATAAGGCAGACAACAGGATGCAGGTGGTGTTGTGATCTCATCTGTGGCTCAGGATCCGACTGCAAGCTCACTGACTGTAGGGAGAATTCAGTTTCTTTCAGATGTAGAGAATCTGTCCTCAGCTCCTGAAGATAAGCTGTTCTTACATGCCATATACACTTGCCCACCACATGGCTGATTGGTTCTTCAAGACTAAAAGAGAATATCTGTTTTTTCAAATTTTTCTTTGCTCTCCAATCTGTACTTGCCTTTTTTAAGGCCCATCTAACTACATCATACCCACCAAATGTAATACCAATAGCTTTTTAGAAACTAAGGATCATTTTTTATATCTGAAAACTTGTTTACCTTTGCCATAGGACTGAACCACAGGAGTGAGACTCCATCATATCCACTAGCTCTACTCACAGTCAAGGGAAGGGGTTCATATTTGCCATGCATAGAGGGACACATGAATTATAGGGGCATTTTTAAATTCTGCCTACACAAGCATGTGCTTTTATACACATGGCCCTACACCAATAAAAATTACTTGAATTATGTTTTGTTTTCATTGAGAAAATGTTTATTTTGACAATTTCCAAATTCTCAGGACACTTAAAGAAATATATTCTTCACCCAGATTAATCAAGTATTTATACCTGGCCAACTGTCTTCAAACTTCCTTTTACCAAACTATGTGAAAGTGGCTACAGATTTCATAACACATCACCCTAACACTTTAGTAGCCCTTTCTTCCAAACAAGACTATTTTCTGACACCACATTATAATACTTAATGAAATGATGCAATAGTAAATGATACTATTTACTAACATGTTCCAATATACTGTCTTAACAATGTGTATCCTTTCAGATAATCCTTTGTAATTGCTATTTTTCCCTCAATTGAGAATCTTTTGATCTTCAGATATTGCAATCAGCTGATAGGCCTCCTTCATATACCTCAGTCTAGACCAGCATCATGGCCAATACTATCTTCTGGTCTTTTGGAAAATAAACCCTTTGAAGAATGTAAGCCTGTTTCCTTGCAGAACACCCACATTATGGCCATACTGATATGTTCACCAGCCACAACTACTGACTGGTATTAGCATTCATTGATACCATGATCCTTGCATAGATCAATTGTTATTTTGGCTTTTAGATAGCAAGATTTTCTAGATATGTTGTTTCTTCTATTTCTCTACTTTGCATCATTTTGTGGGAAGAAAAGCTTTCCAGATTAATTCTCTTCATAGAGGTGATAAACAAATTGAAGAAATGCCTACATGAACTCATACTTTTAGATGACAACAACATGGGCATTTTTGGACTGCTAATCTTATTGCAGGCATTAGGCTGAGTGTTTTACATATATTCACTCATTAAATCATTGCCACAGTTCCTAGAAGCTCCTTTTAAAATCAATTTTTTTTCTGTTTGCAAATGAGGAATAGTAAGGTTAGATAGCGTGCCTGCATTTTCACTGATCCTGTGTGGCAGTTTTACTCCATGCCGCATTCATTTTCCACAGTCTGTCTCATAGGTAGGAGATTTAGGGTAAAATAACATTTTTCTGTATTTGAAAGAAAATCTAATGCTGAGTCTTATATAGGAATTAAGCATTATAAGATTGTAATTATACAAAAGAGTTAATTAACCTGTTAGAAGCTGACATCTTCAAGCGCTGATAATCTTCAGTGAAGTTAGATAATGACCAGTAACACGATCTGACGGCACCACAATTAAATCACACTCACTTGCCCTTGGTCCTGACACTGCTGTGGGAGAGGCTTAGCAGGAGAAAGACAGCTGATTCCTAAATAGTAAACCAGTCTGAATTCAAGAGAATATTAATAATGGTAACAATTATTTTTGTTGAAAACTTAAATAATTTTCTATTAAGTTTATTGGCACATTTTAGGTAAACAATACAGTTACATTCATCATTGGGATCTTGTACCTTTACATGAGGTATCTTAGTTCTTATTTTTTCCCCATTTCCCTGTCCTCCCTTCACCCCCTCTACCCTTCCCTATTTACAAAGACTTTGTTTCCATTTTTTTCCTTTTCTCATATTTTTTCTTTTCCCTTCTTTCCTTTCCCCTACTCCTTTAGACCCTTTTTCCTATTTCAATTATCAAGTATACATTTTGATCCTTATTTACACTTTTAGAGAAATTTAAATAATTTATAACTGAGTAATTATTCCTGCAAAAATTATTTAAAATATTCTAAAACATTTCTTCTAAATAGAAATGATTCATTCCTTATTTTGTTCTTACCATTGAAAAATATCATTGTGCCAAAGAATAACTGTGTAGTGATAAATCAATGGATTAGCATTTTATAAATAGGGGAATCAAATCAGCTCCATCATAGATATGATATTTTATTATGCTTTACAGGCATCATTAAGAGAGTGAGTTTATTATGAAATGTATTTCCCTCTAGGTGAAGTATTCCTGTTCTCAACTCTAACAGTAAGCTTGACATCAAATAGATTTGACATAATAAACGTTCATTTCCACAGCTGTGTATGAAAAATAGCCTAAATTTATCTATTAGTTCTGTTAATCATATGCTTATAATAAAATATTTAATATTTTAACTTAATCACGTTTGTCTTCTGTATAGACTGTTATTTTAAATTTGTATTTTTAATTCTGAGATAATTTCCTTGTAAAATTTTTGAATTTTGTTTTTTATATTTATGATATTTATCCATGAGAATTGACCTACAGTAGTACCTCAGTTCAAGAACTTAATTCTTTCCACAATTCTGGTTGCAAACCCAAATGGATGGGAATCAAATACAGTTATACAGTTTCTCCATAAGGTCAACATTGAGATATATATATATATATATATATATATATATATATATGGTGAGAATTTTAAATAAAACATTTTCTTTTTTGTATCTGTCCCTTTAATCCCTGCATCAAAACAACAGTTTTAATTATTACGAATCTTTATACTAAAAAGTAGAAAACCTTTAGCCCATTCTTTAGCATCTACTATGTTTTTATATTTGTAAATTTACAGAAAATGTCTTGTAAGGGCTTTGGCTGAAATTGATTGCATTTATATATTAGAGAGAGGAAAATCAATAGAAATCATTATATTGCTCATACATCCCTCCAGTTCTGTATGACCTTAATGTGCTTCAAAAAGATTACATATTTTCTCCATATTAATCTTAATTGCCTTTCTTAGATTTACAACTACATTTTATATTTTCAATGCCATTGTAAAACTTACATTACCCACATATATTTTCTTTATATTTGTTGCTGCTGAATAAAATGGCAACTGCTTTTTCTTTCTCTTTTGTGGTACTGGAGACCAAACCCAGGGATTTCACAGTGAGCTACATCCTCAGCCACTTTTTAAATTTTTGAGAAAGAATCTAACTAGGTCCCTAAGTTGCCAAGGCTGAGCCAGAACTTACAATCCTCCTGGCTCAGCTTTCCTGAGAGGTGGAGTTTACAGGCATGAACCACCATTTCTTTCTAAAAACAATTGATTTCTGTGTATCTGATCACCTGACTTGTTGAAATCTTTATCATTCTAATAATTTATTGAATTTTTGTATAGATAATAAATTTACATAAATAACAAATAGATTTTGTTTATTTTAAACTTTCCCAATTCTTTTTTTTGAGGGGGGGGGTACCCGGGATTGAACTCGAATCCTTTCACTTGCGAGTCAGGCAGCAAAACCACTGAGCTAAATCCCCAGCCCTCACAATTCTTATATAAGAGTTCTTTACTCCTTGGTTTGTGAACTTGCTAGAAATTTTTGGTACATGGTATCAATCATAATGGCCATTCTCCTCATGTTCCTGATATTAAGGATATTACTTTTGAAATTTTTATTATTAACTTTAACATGTTTACTTTTTCTTAGACTATATGGAAAGATAAATATCAGTAGTTCTTCAGATTTCCAAAAAGAAAAGAAAATGAGTTAGAGTCAGACTATCTACATGAGCCTCAAATTTCATTATAAATCTTTGGATTTGAGAAAATAATAGGTTAATAGATTAATACACACGGAGTTGTGTGTGCCAGAAAATGTTTAAAATATATGGTAACTGGATAAATTATCATCAAATAATAATTGCACAAGCACATATTTCTATCTATATATGGAAAATCTGAGGAATTATCACATGTAGAATGAGTTCTTGAAAAACAATAATATATACAATCTTCTAAAAACAAATGGTCACAGTATGGGGAGAAGAGCAGTATTAGGCTCGATGTGTACACAATTACCCAACTCTCTGCAAAGACTGATAAAATCAAGACTTCTCCAAGAAATTTACTATAACTAAATCATCAGTGAGGATAGGAGATGTATTATCGTATTTGAGGATTTAAGAATAAACTCGAGGATTCCACCCATAATCCCTTTTTATAACAAATAACTTGGAAATAAAATCAGGTGCACTGAAACACTGATGGATATGATTACCTCAGTAATAGAGAATCTATGGTCAAAAGATATGTTGAATATCAAAAGCAGTGACATTTAGACTACTTGCTCAATTAAGAATAGTATGCAATTTAAATGCCCTATGTCTTAGCCACTTCTCTCATCACTGAGACTCAACACCCAGCACAACTGAAAGGAGGAGAAGTCTATTTTGACTTACAGTTTGGGTCCATAGTCAACTGGTTCCAAGCAGAATGACATGGCACAGGGGCATGGAGGAATAGCTGCTCACCTCATGACTTCCAGAGAGTAGAGGGTGAAGGGAGGAGACAGGAAGGGAGATAATTCCTACCAAGCAGTGCCCTCCCACTGCCTCTTCCCACCAGACCCTACCTCCTAAGGGTAAATAGGCCCTATCATCCAACCACTTTCCAAAGATTCTGCTTATGATAGCATAAGGATTTAGGGGAACATAAAGATATAAACCACAATACATGGTATGTAAAATTATGACTAAAAAATCCAATCTGCTAAACATTTATTGTTGAAACTAAAAAGTAAAAGAGGATATTTTTTCTTAAAATGAAACTTATTAAATATGTCTCATCTTTATCAAACTAATTCTGATTATCTGAATGACCAAATAATCTATATAAAATACTTGTTATTTTAATAATTATAGATTTTTCTAATTAGTGGGGCTCTTGTGGATCATTTTTATCTTCTCTATATTTTTGTTTGAAATATAATTAGTATAAAAAGTATTTTTTAAAAAGTCACAGAATTATTCTGAAAGTTGAACAGTATAGGCTGAGAAAAAGCCTGTGTAGTCTTTTGCATCAATGTAGCCACAATATATTACATTAATTTTGTACTTAAAGTATCTTTAATAGTAATTTAATCTAACACCCTCATGATACAAGAAAGAATAAGCAAATCCAAATGACTCAATAAATTGTCCAGATTAGTAATTGAGTGATCAAAGGCTCAGTTTCTCATATTTTACATCAAATGAAACAAACTCACGAAGAAAAAAGAATATACACAGTAATAAGACAAAAGATTAAAACCATATTCAGGTAATAGCAAAAGTTTTGTAGAGAATATTGCACTTTGATTTTATAAAGACTTTTGAAACTTGGACTTCATTCTGCTCTTTGCCGCTGTGTTGTCTGGTTAATTCAATCTCACTCAAGTCTTCCTTTCGGAGTAGGTTTCTTTCATTCAAGCTTTGCTCCACATGACATGTCGTTTGTATCTTTGTCTCAATATACTCTGAGCATATCATTGTCCTGATCCTTTCTAAGGTAATTTGAAATTAATTTTTACATGCTTATCTGCCCTAGTATAAGATAAGTTCCTTCTAATCGAGATCTACTCATTACCATTTTCTGTATTCACTAAAACAGTGGCATAGTTTGTGTTCTAACATTGAAAATTTAACTGATTATATTACATTGAGGAGTCTATACAGTCAGCTAATTATGTGCATTTATTATGAGTAGGAGATATTGATAAGAGTTCAATTATACTTCTGTGTCTGAGATAGTATGTGTATTTTACAGAAATAAGCAAACTCTTGTTCTGACTTTGCATTTGAACAAAGAATAATCTATGATCTCTATCTAGAAAACATACTTCAGAGGTATTTTGAGTGGTTACCTGGCTAAGGACCTGATAAAATCTCTTTTATCAGGGGCCATGCTCCCTACTTTCATATACTTTTTATAACACTATGTCTTGAAAGTGTATTGACAGAATAGTATACTATGTTCAAGATGTATCAGAGATAGGGCTCCCAGTGAAAATAAGCTTCTTAGAAAGCTTTTAGTATTGCTATTTTTATCTAAAGGAATGATTGAAAGAATTTTTTAACAGATTTGTGTCTCAGCAGAGACTTAAAGCTCTCATATTAAACTTGATGTTATATGATTGTGAAATATGAAAAATCCTAGAAAGTTATAGGGCTATCATTATTGTATTGAAATCTAAGGTAAATAGGTTCTTTTTCCATGTATCTTTTTGGTTGGAACAACTGCATTTTGAGAATAGAAACATTATTTTGATACTTGAGAGTCTATATAGAAGATAAATATGAAAAGGAGGAGAATGATAAATCTTATAAAAATTCTGTTGTATTTAGAATACAACAAAGACCTCCTGTTGTCTGATTTTGAATATCATTTTTTTAAGCGGGCTACCCGCTGCTGGATTTTCACCTAGCAAGAAAATGTGAATGTTTTAGTGCCTTCCTACAGCTCTCTTTTCCAACTCATGGTTTATATGCCCATCCCGTGATCCCTGGGAAATTGCACTCCTGGTTACTCTTGTTACCTGTCTGCTTCTCTTCCTCCGAATCCCAACTTCCCTTTCCTTCTCAAAATCAACCCTCTTCCTCTTATTATTTTTCCCTTTTTCTCCCAAAATTGTTCCTTCCATGCCAAATGCTGGCCCTGATTCTCCTTGACCTTTCAACAGTTTCTGAAAGTCTTAGTTGCTGTAATCGTTTCATCTCCAAAATGGAAATAATAGCAGTAACGACCACACAGTATTCGCCTCATAATAAGTGAGGGAGACAATGTTTGACACATAGGGAAATTGGTTTTTTGTTTGTTTGTTTTGGTACCAGGGATCAAACTCTGGTCCTTGAGCTTTCGAGCCAGGCGGTGGAACCACGGAGCTAAATCCCTGGCCCCACATAGGGAAATTAGTGAATGAGTATCAGTAAAAGCTTTCCCAGTCTCATTCGAAACACAAACATAATAATAATGGGTTGTTCAGTGGCCGTCCATTTAAATTGTTTTTAAAAGCTTAAATGCACTTATCATTATGCACTGAAAAACATGTACTACTAATAAATGAAAAATTAAAATCGTTTTAAAACTCCAAATATCTCTGGGAAGCATTTAAATTGCTATTTAGCATATTTTGATGTTCCTTATGAGACAGACAAAGCGCTGGAATATAAGCTGTAAATTGAGTTTTTACCAACACCATCTTGGTAGGATCCTTGTAGTGGAAACTGATTTTTAAGTTTCAGTTTGTATGGTTCTGATGTTTCTTTATAGAGATAAGAAATGTTGCTATATATATTTTTATTGTTTTTATTTCTCATAAACTTATTCAGGAGATATTTTCATGTCAACACATAGAAAGCTTTCTAATCTTGTTATGTGGATATGTAGTTTATTAACAAGTTCATATTAGGGCATATTGATATGATGTCCAACATTTTGTTATTATCAACAATTCTACAGTATATAGTTTATGCAGAGAACATTGTGATGAAAATAGATGCATCCATGGCTTAAATTCCAGAGTGTGAGAATGTTGCTTTCTAGTAACATGTCTTTAATTTTTATACATATTTTCAGATAAAAGGTGTTTATCATCCTTCCTGGATTGAGCTGATATGTCAGCTTTATCATTGCAACTATTTCTGAAATTTCTGTGCTATTCTAGTCTGAGCAGTCAGGTTCCATACCTACACTGTTTCAATTACTGGGGCATCAGAGTGTGTTTAATATCTGGAACATTTCCCCCACCATTATTCTTCTTTCTCTGAGTTTTACTGGCTTTCATTTATTTTACTGGGAGTTAAATAAGATATAGTATTTTGTTCTTCAAGAATAATATAAAGCATATTGGACTAAAATAGTTACTACTACAGGAAAAATTATTTTCTATCTCCAATTGTAGTTGTATCTTTGCCTTAAATTATAATTTTGTGTCCTGTAGAAATGTTTTCTATTTTTTTTAGCATTTACTTAATAGATATTCAGAAGTCTGAAAGTTCATTTAAGATTATATCACAATCTCTTAATATTTATGTGGCTATTACAAATGGACCATTCTCTCGCATCCCACTTTCTAAATTATAATTGTGTATATTGAAAATTATGAACTTCTGATGATTAATTTCAAAAGTTAATCACTGTACTTTGTCATATATTTCAATAGGTTCTATTGCTTACCAACATATAGTTATTTCACCTGCAAATTGTTTTAGTTACTATTTTCTTGTATTTCTAAAATTTCTTTCCCTTTTGCAGATGCACTGGTTAATATTTCTACTACTATATGAATCACAGTGTTTCTGGAGGGAATTTTTCTTGCAGTCTTGATTGTCAGAAATTATTCATTGTGTTTTCCTATTAAATATATTGATTGACTTGGTCTAATTTAAGTGGGATAGGGGTGTGTGTGTGTGTGTGTGTGTGTGTGTGTGTGTGTACACCCATGCATATTGTGTTTGGAGTTAGGATATGTGATTTATTAACTCACCAAGTGGTATGATGTTTGTGTTTCTATTTCCACTGTCTGCCTTTGAAGCCAATTATGAATTCTATTTTCTCCCACTATAAGTATATTTCATCACATTATCAACATGTCTGTACCATGCCATTTGAATTATAACTTTGAACTTTAAAATTATAATTTACTGTAATTTGTTCTCATGCTCTGGAATAATTCCTAAGGAGAAAAATCTCCTTATCTGTAATGGAGGAATTGATTGCTTTCATAATGGCTCAATATTATGACTGGTGACAAGAAGGGATTAATGGATGTTTTCTGCAGCATAATGATGTATATTATCCACAAAGATTAAATACACCACTATATGTTTTAAAATAATGTTCATTTTCAATTATTTGTGAAAGAAATTTTCTTGGAAATAAGTGTGAAAGTTTTTCTAAATTATATAATTCTCTTTTTTAGGTTTAGAATGCTTTTTACTAGTTCTTATGCATCTAAGGTTTGAATTCATGCTTTCTACTAATAAATAGAGTCCTTATGGAACCATATTGGGCAACAATTGTGAAAATGGTAGTATGATTTTTTTCATGATGTCAGGCAGAACAGTTTAGAATAGAAGAGAAAGCAGAGATTGGAAGTCCTTATCATGCAATGCAACAATTAGTATTATGCCAAACTAGGTTACTTCTCTTTTCTACCTGACTATTCAATTCTATACACAGGGGTAATTATATTGCCTGTGTTATTAAATTTTGAGATGGTTTAAACTGTATTGATGTTTGTAAATCAATTTTTAAAATGAGAAACATAAGAAGTTAAGATGCCAGCTATTATTATTCAGTCATGATTGCTGATTCTGTGTATGGAAATGATGCTCAAAATGTTAAACCAGGCCACAAGTCAAGTGAAACCACAGTATTAAAATAATACTAACAGAAGTAGCCCCCAAAACCAATTACGCAACTCTAAACAGAGAACCAACACTTTAAAAGAAACAGTCAAAATTGTTTTGGGAAAATTATAAAATCAAAAATGTAAAGTGGAAACAACACTGTATACATCGTGCAATGTTGATTTTCGTTCCTGAGTGAAAATGCTTGTATAAGACTCTTCGTTTCGAGGGAGCATTCAGTCATCCACTGAGATGCTTTTCTCACAGGTCATCAGACTTCTGAAGCTTTCATGTCTTCTTCATGTTATGAGGTTTGAAGCTTCAGTTCAGCCACTGAGCTTGGATTAGTTCCTGAGGATACAAAGGTGCCCGGCTGTCAAATGCCATGAGTTTAGATCTTGACATTTTCTTTTACTCTTGATTTTTAAAAAAATTGTTTATGACTGCAGAAGATTTACATCCTAAAAATGAAAGGACAGAAAGCATGCCCAAAGAGTTATTTTTGAAACATCTGTTTGGGGGCAAAAATGTATTCATAACTAAAGACAGAGATTAAAGAGTTCTTCATTGGCTGAATCTCTGTGTTAGTCAGCTTTTGCTTGCTCTGACAAATAACTGAATAAAACACTTAGGGGAAGAAAGATTCATTTTAATTCATGGTTTCAGAGGCTCAGTCCCTGGTTGGCTGGCTGCAAGGCAGAAATATCATGGCCAAACAATACAGTGGAGGAAATTTGCTCAACTCATGGCAGCCATGAAGCAGAGAGAAGAGAAAAGAATCAAAGAGGAAGGATTTAGGGACAAGATATATTCCCTAAGGTGACAGCCACATAATCCACTTCTTCCAACATTGTTCAACCTCTTGTTCCCATCACCAATAATGCCACCTAAGTATAATCTTATCCTTTGGTGAAGTTAGAGCTATCATAATCCAAACACTCTCTGAAAAACCCCATTTCCGAATACGTGAGACTTTTGACATATATTTTAGATCTAAACCATAATAATCCCAAACAAACCCAGTATTGGCTTTAGGATCCTTGAATCTGAGAAAGACTACTAGTGGCAAATCCTTTTTATTTTTATTTTTCTGTTTTGGCTTCTCCCATCTCAGGCTTCAGCCATGAAGTGCTGCAGGTGTGCTGAAATTTTTAGTGTGGCAAAAAAGTGGGTAATCCTCTTTCAATGGCTATTTCCAATTCGAGAACAAGGCTTTCCTGTAGAAGTTTTGAACAAATTTCTCTGTAAGGTAGGTGAATGGAGAACAAGTGGAAAGGGGTTAATATGAAGAAAGACAGAGAGAGAACATTTATCACACAAAGATGACTTTATAAAATATGAAAAGAAATATATATATAAACATGTATCACCTCTCATTTATGTCAACCTCATTATTTTTTTATTTTTTTTAGCAGCTTTGTGCCCTCAAGCTCAGGTTCTCTTCCTTGGAGAAAGCCAACCTCCTTCCCTATCCTGGTGCAATTTTTCTTAACTTTAAAATCAATACGTTAATATCTTGCTTCCTTAACACTCAGATGGCATAATGCACGAGGGAGGTTATTATAGTAATTACAAATACAAACTCTGAAGCTGTAGTGTCAGAGTATCAGGTACTATCTGTTTTTAAACATTTCTACACTTTGATTTCCTCATGTGAAACATTGATTAAAAAAGATGGCTTAATTATATTTTGAGGATTAAATTAGTTAATACAGTTTAAATATTGAGAACAATGTGTGGCCTAGAATAAGAGCTCATTTGGGTAATTTAAATGCATATGCATATAATTTAAATGCAAATGCATATACATATATATCTATAAGGAATTAATTACTTCATATGGTGACCTTATAGTGACTTATAAGACTTATAAGTGATTGCTTATACAGTATAGGGGTGAAGAGGAAGCAATGATCATAATAAGGCACAAGTGCTTCTCTGAAGAAGACTATAATATAGTAAAGGAGGCTAATATTTAGAATATGGTAGAGTATAAGTGTTAAGGAAAAACATTCTGAAAAAAACCTCAATTAGAAAACAGCAGCATTCCATTTAAAAGTTAAAGCAAACAAAGTTAAACCAATGTCAATGATGAGTTAACTAGTGCAACAGAGAAAGAATTTTAGGGGAGAAGTGACAAGTGTCCCGTGTTAACTGTGAGATTAATTTCTGACTGTTACTGAATGGCGAGCTTCAGAATTCTGAATTTCATCTATAAGAAGTAGGTATTAGTGAGACCTAGAAAGATTAGTTATTGTTTGATTGATTCCAGTTTTTTGTTACTTGAACAAAACAGATATATGACCGCTGTGTTTTGTGACTATGACTGTAATTTTGCAAAGTGGACTGGAATGAAACAAATTTAAGAGCAAGAAATCAACTGCGGGGTTACCAAAACAACATTCCTTAAAATGAGACCCTACTAGGTTTAGTGGTGGAAATGAAATGAAAGGGAAAATTGTTATGTAAAAATAAGAATTTATTATTGACTACTGATGTTACAAACTTTGAAGTTCTTATAGATTAGTATAAAATATTATTTATATCAAATTTTAAATAATTGTTAAAATTCATTTAAAATTCAGAAGCTTCTTGTGACTAATTTTTTAAAAATGATTAACCAGTTATAATAATATTTGTCATCAGAAAATCCACATTACTTAAAAATCATACTTTATTACCAGTATTTGATGCTAACATCCCAATATAACTATATTTAAGGAAGAATGGAGCATTAGGGGCATTGAGTAATTCCATTTTAGATTTAAAATTTCATTCAAGACAAATGAGAAAGTACATAAACTTAAGCCAAGTTAATAAATGAATTTAAAACAAGCAATAGAAACATGTTTTCTGATTTTATATACACATATATATTGAATTTTACACTTTTAATGGCAGAAAAAAAGCTGGTAAATAGTAAAGGAAGAATCAACATTGCAGAATGAGATAACTATGAGAATTTATAACAAGAAAATTTAAGTAAGATAACATTGTAACATGGTGGATTTAGTTTAAAGGAAGAAATTGTGATGAGAGACCGAGTGAAATCCACTCATTTAACAGAAGGCTGCAGTTTCAACTTTGACTAGGAGCTTGGGTCATGCAGATGTTTATTTATCATATCACAACCAAAGTACCTGAAACTAAATTTCTTTCTTAGATTTTCCCACAGTTGCATGCATGTCATCATCCACTTATGTAGATATAAATGCACAGATATGTCTCTAATTCTTCTCTTTTTTCCACTCATATTGAAGTTTTGTGAGATTCTAAATTTGGGCCTTAATGTTTTCTTCCTGGGTTCATCTTTATCTCCACAGTCTTTTACACCAGATGAATTGTAATCCCCTTCTATTTTTTATATACTAATTGCTCAGTAAAAATTTTATTTCCAAAGTCATTTCTAGACCTTCTACTTTTCTAATGTCTTTTAAACATTATTTTCATAGTACTGGTCACTTAAAACTGATTGATTCTCTTTTTCTGCTGAATCAATGAAAATTCTTTTTTTATTAAGGTCTTCCACCACTTTTCTTCTTCATTTCCTTTTTCCATCTACTTTTATTGCTTTAT
Organism: Heterocephalus glaber; assembly: GCF_053883595.1. NCBI lineage: Eukaryota > Metazoa > Chordata > Mammalia > Rodentia > Bathyergidae > Heterocephalus > Heterocephalus glaber. Next base: position 11,622,428 of record NW_028258142.1, on the reverse strand, counting down.
TCAAGGTATTCTTAATATAATTCACGAAGTTCTTCATTTAAGGTTTTGTCCATAGGTTTTGACATGCTTTAGGCAAAGGAAATGGAGAAGTAAATGATGACATAAAGTTTGATCACAAATATGGTTCACAAATGGAGGAAGCACAGGAGGAAAAGGAAATGAAGGAAAAAAATTGACTTTTTATTTGGTCATTGAACTTTTACTTGCATGTCATGATGTCAGCTCTAAGCTGTGGTCCTGAACCTCAGTTCTCTAGATATCATTGTTATAGTCAGAGTTTGTGATGTCTTAATAAATTTTTCAAGAGAGGAATGGTATATAAGAAATGAGGAATAATCAAATTTTAGAGGAAAAATTAAAAATAAGAAAACCATAAGAACAAAATATTAAATGAAATTGAAAAAGAGGAATATGGTTTAGAATTTCAGAAGCTCAGTGTTATCAAGCAATGCCCATCAGAAGCATTAGGATGCTTTTTAAGAAAAAATAGTGATTCTGAAGCAAAAACTATAAATATAGAATCTTCAGGGATTGGGGCTTGATATGACCAAACTCTATATGTACTAACTTTATCCATAAAATAGTTATCTATACTGAGCAGTGGGGTTTTTTTTACTTTTTTATTTCATTAGTACAGTACATGTTGGCAGTACATGCAGTTTACAATCATCTTGGGGATTGGATACATGTGCATACTATAGCATGTGTTTTTAATCCCTTTCCCCTCTCCTTCTTCTTTCTCTCCATCCTCCTGAAATTCCCCATCCCAGTTTTCATTCTTGTTGATATTATTTGTCTGAGTTCATGTTATGGTATATACTGCTTCATTTCATTGATGTTACTAGTTTTCTGTACATGGCATAACTTTATTCTACTTATTTCCCCTTCCCCTCCTCCTCACCCCTCACCCTTGTTCCCTTGGACCCTGAGCACTAAATTCTACCTCTACAAGTGACTAATCAAAAAAAAATTGCCATTGATTTCAACAGACAGCTGTTTATATGGTAAAAATATTCTAATTTTAGCAAACTCAAACATAGCACATGGCATCAGAACACACATCTTTTCTGGAGATCTTGTTCAAAGAGAAATGATTTTGTGATCTATATCATGTCAGTGTTGGGCTGTTTCAAAATAGGAAGCTTAAAGGGTATAATTTTAAGTATCCTTCCAGTGCTTTAATTGTTTCTAAAAATATCCTTCTGCTTGGAAACTACTCAGCACTTCTGCGGTACAACTAGTTTTCATCCTCATGATGATGATGATGACAATTTCACACTCTTGCCCTAAAACTTCTGGGAAGCATTTCCTTGCTGAATGTGAATCTAAACCCTGTGTGTCTTCTCTCTTGGTATTTCACTGATGGTCTGGTAAACAAATGCTGCAGAGAGGATGATGTTTACTCAAGTGAAATTTTAAAAATTGGCTTCCACAAAAATTGCCTCTGGTTAGAATTTTGAAATCATAGTTTGTCTTTATAACTTTCGCAATTGTTTCTTTAGATTATTAATACCGTGTGAAAGCAAGATACTAGAAGCAAACAATTAATGTGTTCATTCTGGTCTTTGCAAATATATTAAACTATATATAGATACATTCATATATATATATTCTATCTATAAACAAATGTATAAACATGGGCTTGGATTTATACTATATATGTATATATGCTTGAATATATGCTAGAATTTTTACTGTGATTCTGTTTGGTCTCATTCTTAACTTCTTGCTTTTTATTTATGCCCTTTTCAATAACAGATTCCATAGCCTAAAGCAGAAATGGACAGCAAGCATATTTTTATGTACTTAAATAAAAACAACACTAGAATTAATGATGTGAATTCCTATATTTTTGTGAGAAAAGGGATATTCATATTGCTAAATTAGCTATTAAATATATATATATTTAGATTTGTATTTATTTTAAAAATACATTTATAGTATACAATTGAAGAAGTAGGCTTTTTACATTTTCTAACTGAGGAGTATTTGCTCTTAAAACAGACATACTTTTATTTGTAAAAGTATGATTTTAAAATATTTTTTTGGTATACATTAACATCCCATCCCTGGTCCCTTCCCTCTCTCCAAAATGTCTAACTCCCTGTCTCCTACCATCTCTCCTTCATATTACTCTTCATTTATATTTTGGTTTTCTCATATAAGAGAAACCATGCAATACTTAAACTTCAGTGTAAGAATCAATTCTCTTAACATTATGGTCTCAAGGTTATCCATTTTTCACAAATGACTAGGATTCATCTTTCTTTATTACTAATACTATGTTGTATATATACTACATTTTCTTTATCCACTTGACTATTGTAAACATCTAGGCTGTTTCCAGAGCTTAGCTGTTGTGAATTGTGCCACTGTAAAAATGGTGTGGATGTATCACTATAGTATGATCTCTTTAACTCTTTAGGGAGTATACCCAGAAGGGGTATAGCTGGGTCAAATGGAATTTCTCTTTAGTTTTTTGAGGACTCTGCACACTGATTTCCATAGTGCTTGTACTTCTTTCCAAGTCCATCAACAATGTAAAATGGTTCCTTTTCCACACATCTGCACTAGCATTTGTTTCTTTTTCTGTTCTTGATGACAGACAGCCTTTCTTAAGGAGTAAAATGGAATTTCATGGTTGTTTTTACTTATATTTCCCTAATGGCTAAAATGAAAAACATTTTTTCATGTATTTATTGGCCATTTATACTTCTCTGAGAAGTGTTTATTCCTTGATTGAGTCTTTTGTTTTAGGGGGTCTTTTTTAAGCTTTTTTATATATCCTAGACATTAGTCCTTCAACAGAAGAGTAGCTGCCAATTTTTTCCATTTCATAGGTTGTCTTTTTACTCTGTTTCTATTGCTTTGCAAAAGCTTAACTTAATATAAATCCATTTGTTGATTCTTGGTGTTACTTCTTGTGCTATTGGAGTTCTGTTAAGGAAATGCTTGCCTATGCCTTATGTGTTTCCTCTATTGAATATCCTAGCAGTTTCAGTATTTCTGTTATTATAGCTAAATCTTTGATCCATTTTTATATGGCTGTATTAAAAGTTGAGAGATATGGGTCTAGTTTCATATTTCTGCATGTGAACATTCAATTTTTCCAGCATCATTTGTTAAAGAGGCCATTTTTTCTCCAGCGTATGTTTTAGCCTCTTTGTGAAAGATCAGACTGTTAAAGCTTCGTGGGGATTTTTATGTCTTCTTTTCTGTTCCATTGGTCTACATGTCTATTTTAGGGCCAGCATCATGCTGTCTTTCTTGGGGATTTTGGTATTGGGGATTGAACTCAGGTCCTTAGCTTGTGAGGCAGGTGCCACGTGGAACCACTGAGCTAAATCCCCGGCCCATGCTGTTTTTATTACTACAGCTTCCTAGTATAACTTGAATTCTGGGATTGTGATGTCTCCCACATTGCTCTTTTTTCTCAATGATGCTTGTACATATTTGTGAAGTATGTGTTTAATCCCATACATGTGTACAATGTGTAAAGATTTAAATCAGTCCAATGGGCATTTTCATCTTCTTAAACATTTATTATTTCTTTGTGTTTGTAGGGTACCTATAGTTTATAACTTATTCTATATATATATAGAGAGAGAGAGAATATATATATATATAGAATATATATATATACTAGAGTACATTTTATAGTTAGTTTTGACACAAAGTTTTCAGTTGTACTTGTATTCTTTAGTGTGTCTAATAACTCACAGGTGGAGAAGACCATTTGGGGATTTACATTTTTCAGTGAGCCATTTATTTGGGAGAATCCAGCAGGCTGTGAACCTATGCTGAGCTGTAAATGTATACAAAAAGTCATCATGAATAAACATAATCTAGAAGACCACATTCTCAGTTCAGTTGAGCATTTAGAAGATACAGAACTACAGCTGACATATTCCTCATCCTATATGGCTATTTTAAAATTATCATTTTATTTGACATCTTAAGTATTTTGTTTGATCTAAGAATCTTATATTTTTGAGGCTTCAGTTTACTTAACAATTTTTACCTTAACATAAAGAAAGAGATGGTGTTGTTTGGTGTGTTATTTATTTTTATTTATTTATTTATAAGTACTACTGGGGATTGAACCCAGGGTTTTTACACAGAGCTCCATCTCCAGCCCTTTTTTAGTTTTTATTTTGAAAGTTTCACTAAGTCACAACATTGCTCAAGCCAAGTTGAGACTCATGATCCTCCTGCCTTGGCCTCCCAGACTGCTGGGATTACAGGTATGTACCACCATAGCTGGCTTCTTATTTAAATCTTCATGAATGACTGATTTCTTAGATTCATTTAGATATTTGCCAAAGTGAGTGAGACTTCTTAGGGGACAAAAAATGTTCTTTTATGTAAAATAGGATTGTAGACACAATTCTTATGGAAATTTCCATTTTTTAATTAATTAAGTTTATTGGTACATTTTAGATATACATAATGATCACATTCATCACAGGGAATTTGTATGTGTACATGATATAACTGTTTGTTTCCATTCCCTTACCCTCCCTTCAATTCTTCTTCCCCTCCTTAATTACAAGAGATTTGTTTCAATTTTTTTCCTTCTTTTCTAGTTCTTTTTTCCCTTCCTTTCTTTCCCCCTCCCCCTACTCCTCCATAGTTCCCCTTCCCATTACAGCATTTTCTTCCTATTTCATAATGTCTAGCATACATTTTGGTCCTTATTTCCACTTTCAGTTTCTCACACTGTAAAGACAATGCTACATTTATACATGCATGTTTGTTTTATTTCACTTAAAAATATGGTCTCAAGGTGCATACATTTACCTAGAAATGTCTCAAATTTATCCTTCCTTAATGCAGAGCAGTACTTCATTGTATAAAAATTACATCTTCTTTATCCATTCCTCGGCTGAAGGGCATTTGGATTTTTTCCAAGGTTTAGCTATTACAAACTTTGCTGCTTTAAACATAGGTGTGTATATATATATCATTGTGGTATGATGATTTTTATTTGGGGAGGAGATATCAAGAAAAGGAATAGCTCAGTCAAATGGAACCTCTACGTTTAGTTTTTTGAGGAATCTCCACACTGATTTCCACAGAGCTTGCATCTGTCTACCCTCCCACCAACAATGAAGAAAGGTTCCTTTTTCTCCACAGCCTTGCCAACATTTGTTATTGGTTGATTGAGGATAGCTATTCTTTCTGGAGTGAGATGGAATCTCAGTGTTGTATTAGTTTACATCTCTCGAATAATCAGTGATGTTGAACATTTTTCATATATTTAATTTCTTATTTCTACTTCTTCATCTGAGAAGTGTGTATACATTTCAGATGGCCATTTTTGAATGGGTCTTTAAATTTGGGGGGGGATTGATTTTTTTTTTTAGTTCTTTATAGTTTCTAGATATTAGTCCTTTGTCTGAGAGACAACTGGCTACAATTTTTCCCACTATGGATTATCTCTTCACTCTGCTGGTGATTTCATTTTCTGGGCAGAAGCTTTTTAGTAGGATGAAACACCTGTTATTGATTCTTTCATTATTTCCTGTGTGATTGGAGTTTGTTCATAAAGTCCTTGCCTAAAGCTAAGTCCTCAATAGTTCTACTTATTTTCTCTTCCAGCAAATTTAGTGTTTCTGTTTAATATTTACATCTTTGATCCATTTTGATTTTAGTTTGGTGCATACTGGAGGCATGGCTCTAGTATTAATCTTCAGCATGCAGAAAGCTAATTTTCCCAGCACCATTTATTAAAGAAACTATCTTTCTTCCACTGAAGGTGTTCAGTCCCTTTGTTGAAGATAAAGTAGTTGAGTGTATTTGGAGATGTTTCTGCATCTTCTAATCTGTTCCTTGGGTCTGTTTTTTTTTTTTTCTTTTGCCAGTACCATGCTGTTTTCATCACAGTAGCTTTGCAGTATAATTTAAAGCCAGGGATTAGGATGTCTCCTGCCTTGCCTTTGTTGACCAGAATTATTTTTGCTATCCTAAGTCTCTTCTGGATCCAAATAAATTTTATGATTGTTTTCTCTAGTTCTGTTAGGTATGCTATTGGTATTTTGATTGGGATTGCATTCAATGTGTATAACAATTTTGGGAGTATGCTCATTTTTCACTATGTTGGTTCTTCCTACCCAAAACCAAGGAACCATGTTCTGATAGTCTCTTTGATCTCCTTTTTGAGGGTACTGTAGTTTTCAATGTAAAGATCTTTTACTTCCTCTGTTAGATTGATTCCTAAGCATTTCATTTTTTCAATGCTATTATCAAAGGTGTGGCTTCCCTAATTTCTTTCTCGATGAGTTTGTTTTTGTTTACAGGAATGCTACTTATTTTTGAGTGTTGACTTTGTATTCAGCTACACGACTGAATTTAGTCATTAAATCTGGATGTCTTTTGGTGGACATTTTGAGGTCTATTTAGTATCATGTCCTCTGCAAATAATGCTAATTTAACGTCTTCCTTTCTTAACTTTATTCCTTTTATTTCTTTCTTTTGTCTAATTTCTCTGGCTAATTTCCATGTTTAAAGTTGTATGGGGCACCTTGTGAACTAGACAAGCATTATTTTATTAATTTGATACTTACTGGATGCAGCATGCTTATTGGCATACAGATGACACAGACAGTGCAGAAATGTGTGGGAAGGGATATTAAGGACTCTGTGATGCCTCTATAAAGTCTTATAATTAAACTTGCATTTTCATATTTGCAATTTTATGCTCCTTGTCTCCAATCCCTTCCTAGTTGTTGATAAGTAACACTTACATAATATATATAACTCTTATATAACACTTATATGGAAAATGTTCTTGGAAGATAGCACTGATGAAAGTTTCTACTTCATCCCAATACTAAAGAAGCCTGGATAAGAGAAGAGCATCAATGGGAAAAGTAAGATCAAATACAAAACAACACCAAAGATACTTTGGTTGATTAATTTAAAAAATAATATATACATATTCTTCTGCTTTATATGCTCACTGCATATTTTAAATACTTTGAGATTCCCTAAGTATGAATACTGACAATTTAACTTTGTTCTATCCAATACTTTACACAATCACTTGTATTTTATCCCATGTAAATGTTAGTATCAGCTGGTGTGCTAGTCTATTCTAGAGCATAAGTTCAGAGTGCATATTTAGAAAAATGCATATTTAGAAAAGATTATCAAATGTATGGAAAACTAAGTTATTTAATTTCACATATCTTAAAATGGATTACATCACTTTGTTTTTTCTACTGTAACATTTTGATGGTTTCTTCCAATAGTTCGTTTTTTCCAATCTTAACTTAGTTACAGTCAATCTTTAATCTTTAAAATTTTTATTAAATTGATCAAAGCAATAGAAATGAAAATCTTTTGGGGTGAAATGACAAAGTTAAAGTTTCAAAGAATTTGTAATTATAAAGAAGTACAGAGAGAGTGGAGGAGAGAGTGTGGAGTTCAAATATGACTATCCAGGCAAGACTCATGTTAAAGAGGATAGTTAAATTTTGACTGTATTTTACTGATTTTATAGCAAATTACTTGTTGGACTATTGTTAAATGTATTAAGAGGAGATTAAAAATTGCTTTCCTGGAACTTAGTGAAAACTTAAATTACAAGGATTAAAAGGATATTGTTTCTATATTTGACAAACATTGTTTCTTTAGAGAAATGTACTTGTGGGTTTTTATTTATGAGGGACTAGAATATTTTAGAAAAGTATATGTTCATATCCTAAGAACTTGTTTTACAAGTCTGGAAGTATAAAATATATAAATACATACTTTAAGTATAAAAGTAAATATTAAAGATATGAAGTTTAAAGTATTAATTAAACCAAATGAATAATATATATTAAGTATTATCTATATTTGTTTTATCTTTTATAGAGATAACATTAAGAAAATTCATATTCATAAGTTCTTTCCCACAGAAAACTATTTGGAAATACACATACATTTATTTCTATTTTACCCTTAAATTTGCTTTGCTTATGTATATTTATTGATATGACCCAAACTCCAGAATGTCTGTGTAAAAAAGCTGATTAATTTCTTTAGAAGTTCCACTTTCCCTTCACTTTCAATTTTCTTCTTGCTAGTTGTTCCTTATTACTTCAAAGTTTATTTGTACATGATTTTAATATTGTTTTTATATATTTGTTGAGAGGTAAAAGTGGCAGATATTATTGCTAGTTACTGGAAATACATTCAGCAAATAGCAGATATTTAAAACTGATGCTTGTTGAATGAATAAATTACAAGTGTGACATGTTTTTGAAAAACTACATGCATATAAAATGTGTATGTGTATTTGTGTGTGTGTGTGTGTGTGTGTGTGTGAGAGAGAGAGAGAGAGAGAGAGAGAGAGAGAGACCTTGTTTTAAAAGTGTCCATCAAACTGTAGGCAATACAGGAAATGTGTTCACTATTTCCGTATTCAGTATGATTTTGGCTTGGAGTCATCAAGCTTTAATCAGTTTGAGGTAAGATCTTTAAATAACTATATTCATCAGGGGTTTTATCATGAACAAATGTTGAGTTTTGTTGTAGGCTTTTTCTGTGCCTATTGAGATGATCATGAAATTTTTGTCCTTGGCTCTATTATGTAGATATTATATTTAATAATTTGCATATATCGAATAATCCTGGCATTTCTGGGATGAAATGAACTTGGTCATGATTAATGATTTTTTTAATGTGTTATTATATTCAATTTGCAAAAATCTTATTGAGGAGTTTTGCCTCTATGTTCATCAAGGATAGTTGTCTGTAGTTTTCAATATTGTTGAATTTTCTTCCAGTTTTGGTATCAGAATGACATTGGTTTAATGGAATGAATTTGGAAGCATTCTTTCCCTTTTTGTATCATGGGATATTTTGAAGAGTTAATTTCAGTTATTCTTTAATGGTCTGGAAAGTTTATTTTTAAAAGTTCAGGAAAGGATTTGGTAAAATCTGATCCTGAAATTTTCTTTTATGATAGAATTTTTTAAACTACATCTATCTCATTGCTTGGTTTTGATTTGTTTATATTGTTTATAGCACCTTGGTTCAATTTTTATAAGTCATATTTGTCTAGATATTATCCATTTTTTCTAGACAATAAAACTTTCCAAAATAGTTTCTAATAACCACTTGGATTTCATTGGTATTTATTGTAATATCACCCTTTTAATCTCTAAGTTTATTAATTTGTGTCTGTTTGGCTAAGTGCTTACCAATTTTGTCTGTTTTTTCAGAGAACCAACTTTGTTTCATTGATCCTTTCTGTTGTTCTTATACTTCCCATTCATTAATTTCAGCTCTGACCTTCATTATTTCTTTCCCTCTATTGATTTGGCATGTGGTTCTTATTTTTCTAAGACGTTTATGCAACATTAGGTTGTTTATTTGAGATCTGGTAGTTTCTTTTACATAGGCACCCGTAGCTATAAACATCCCTCTCAAGACTCCCTTTGCTGTGTCCCACAGATTTTGATATATTATGTTTGCATTATCATTTTATTCTAATTTTTTTAAATTTCCCACTTGATTTATCAGTGACTCACTGATCTTTTAAAAGTGTATTATTCAAGGGGAAATGAAAGAAGGGAAGAGAAAAAATATGAGAAAAGGAAAAAATGGAGCCAAAGTCTCTGTAAATAGGGAAGGGTAGAGGGGGTAAAGGGACAGCAGGGAATGGGGAAAAAATAAGAACCAAGATATGTCATGTACAGGTACAAGATCCCAACAATGAATGTAACTGTATTTTATACCTAAAATGTACCAATAAACTTAATGAAAAATAATGCATTATTCAATCTCCATATGTTCATGTAGTTTTTGTGGTTTCTCTTGTCATTTGCTTCTTGTAACTTCATTACACTGTGATTTGATACTTTCAATTTGAATGAGAAGGAAGAGTGTTAGAGATGAGGAAGGGGATCAGAGGGAGGGGGAGGGAAGAAAAAGGTGATAATAAGAGGGTAAAGAAAATCAAAATACCTCACACACATATGGCAATATGCCAAAACAAAATCCATTACTGTGTATAGTTGATATGCACTAATAATTTTTTTAAATGTAGGCAATATTTTTCTTTGGATGGTAGTGGTATTTCAAATTATTTTTACGGTTTCTCCAATTCACTCTTGGGTGTCATGTGTCATTTTATAAAAGAAAAAATAAAAATTTTAAATTATGATTTAAAAGTATCAGCACAACCCTGTAATCATCCAAAATGCATGTTTAATAATTATATTGCTGCAGGAGGGAAAATATGCTCTTCGTCCTCTGAAGTCACTTGGTAATTCACCAACAAAGATAATAAAAAATTAACTGAAGAACAAAGTCAAATGTAATGCATTCCATAATAATTGAACACTGAAAACTTATATTCTAAGCAACAATTTTTGAAAATAATTTGTTTACTGTCCACACAAATAATAAAACAGAAATCACAGTCTCCTCTGTGTACATCCATTACTTAACTGTATATTTAAATATATGTCTGGATTTATTGCAGTTAAGATTGGAGAAAATATGATATGGAAATTGAGTGAGCCATAAGAGATGAGCAGAACACAGGCTTTGAAGCCAAAGAGATACATTGGATGCATTCAGTTTGGGTACCACATACCCAGATTTGGTAGCCCTGCTTGATGTGGAGATCTTTGCCCAATTACAGTACTTGAGATAAATGGACTAGTCATACTTACTCTTTTGTGCCTTTTTCAGAATTACCTGGTCATTTGGGAAACACATTGCACAGTGACAATAACTGTTCAACAAGAGTTAAAGTGACACCCACCCTAGCTGCAATTCCACCTTGTCTCCCTTCACAGCCACAAGAACCAGCCCTTTCCTATTGACTGCAACCACTGCTTCAAAGCCAGTCATTGTTAACTTATTTTTAATAGACAAACTAAAGCTATCAGAATTTCTTTAACAACTTGAATGCATTAGAAATAAATAATGCCTGCATCTTAGGCAACAACTATGTGGTATCTCCTTGCTCCTTGACAGTGATCAGACACATTAATCATTTATTCTAATAACTTTGCTACCACAATTTTCAGAGACTGCCATCTGCTATCCAGAAAATCATCAGGGGATCAATCCATCAGTCTCTGTCTCTTACATCATTTATAAAAATAGGGAACAAGACACTGCTCCTGGTCCAGAGGAAGGGGCTTCCCAGTCACCATCCCTCCCTCTGCTCCCAGCCCAGAGGAAAAGGCTTTTGGGCCACTTTCTGTCCCGCTGCTCCTGGCCCAGAGGAAGGGGCTTTTGGGCCACCATCCCTCCCACTGCTCGCGGCCCAGAGGGAGGGGCTTCTGAGCTGCCATCCCACTGCCTCTGGTCCAGAGGAAGGGGCTTCCCAAGCACCATCCCTACTGCTGCTCCCCACCCACAGGAAGGGCTTTTGGGTCACCATCCCTACCGCTGCTCCAGGCCCCTGTCCCACCTCTCCCAGCTCAGAGGAGGTAATCCATGCAGGCGCTAACAGCACCCCACCCCAGTTGAAATGAGAAAACACATAAATAAGCCTCAAAACCAGACTTCCAGATCACCTACAGCAACTCCAAAGGGAAATGAGATGGAACACTCTGATACTCAATGACCTGGACCCACTGAACTGGCAACAAAAGGGGATTGGAAAAAAATGAAATCAGAAATAATTTCTCAGAAAACAGGAGAAATAGTTCCACTAGTGCAAGACATAATTAATAAATCTAGAGAGGAGCTCAGGAACATGATGGAACTCCAACATAAGAAACAAATGGAATCAATAAAACAGATGCAAATAGATTTCCAGGAGATGAAAAACTCCACTGAAAGTCTACACAGCAGAATGAGCCAAAGTGAGGACAGAATTTCAGATAAAGAAGATAAGATTGCAATTAGTGACCAGGAAAAGAAAAATTGCTTCAAAATTATAAAGGAACATGAGAAATCAATCCAGTAGCTGCTAGATGATGCAAAGAAGAATAACATAAGACTGATTGGGCTCAATGAAGAAACAGGAGAGAGTGGAGATGACATAAAAAATCTCTTCACAGAAATAATGGCAGAAAAATTCCCAAGCAGGGGAAAAGAGCTTGACATACAGATAAGTGAGGCATACAGGACTCCAAATAGCCTTGATCAAAAAAAATCTACACATAGGCATATAATTGTTAAGATTCCAGAAACACAACAAAAGAACAAAGTTCTACAAGCAGTCAGAGAAAAGAAACAAATCACATACAAAGGAAAGCCCATCAGAATCACAGCAGACTTATCAACACAAACCATCAAGGCAAGAAGAGCTTGCAGTGACATATTCCAAGCCCTAAAAGAAAACAGCCTCCAACCCAGATTGATGTAACCTGCAAAACTATCTTTCAAAATGGATGGAGAAATAAGATACTTTCATGACAAAGAGCACCTTAGGAACTTTGTGAATACCAAACCAACACTCCAAAGAATTTTACACAAAATCCTAGGAACAGACATTGAGGATCACAAACCCAGGAAGCAAAGCAGAATGAAACCATCTGGCATGACAAGAAATTAAATGTAAAGGGGGAGAACCCAACAAAAAGAAAAAGTCATGGCAATGACAAGTCAATACATTTTAATTATAACGATCAATGTTAATGGTCTCAATTCACCAATCAAAAGAAATAGACTGGCAGAATGGGTCAAGAAGCAAAATCCAACAATGTGCTGCATACAAGAAACACACTTAATTCAAAAGGAAACTCATAGATTGAAAGATAAAGGGTGGAAAACAATACTCCATGCAACAGGAACCTGAAAAAAAGCAGGAGTAGCTATCCTCTTGGCACATCAAGTAGATTTCAAACCAACACTGATTAAGAGAGATGAAGAAGGACACTACATCCTTGTAAAGGGAACAATCCAAGAGGAAGAGATGACAATCATAAATATCTATGTGCCAAACACTAGTGTGCCCGAAGATATAAAACAAATACTAGCGGACATGAAAAGTCATATATGCACTAATACAATTGTAGTAGGGGACCTCAACACACCACTGTCACAGATAGATAGATCAACTAGACAAAAACTAAGTAATGAAATACTAGAACTCGATCGAACTCTTGAACAAATGAACTTAACAGATGTTTACAGAGTCTTCCACCCCACAAAATCAGTATACACATTCTTCTCAGCTGCACATGGGTCATTCTCCAAAATAGACCACATACTCACACATAGAATACGTTTAAGTAAGTGCAAAGGAATTCAAGTTATCCCCTGTATATTATCAGACCATAGTGGGATGAAATTGGAGATCCATAGCAAAAGAAACTCAAAAAATTTCATAAACACAAGGAAAGTGAACAACACACTTCTGAATAACCAATGAGTCACAGAGGAAATCAAAGAAGAAATCAGACAGTTCCTGCAATTAAATGACAATGACAATACAACATATTGGAATCTATGGGACACAATGAAAGCAGTTTTACGAGGGAAATTCATAGCAGTGAATATGCATATTAGGAAAACAGAACAAGTCCAATTAAACAACCTGATGCTGAACCTCAAGCTTCTAGAAAAAGAAGAGCAGGACATCCCCAAAGCTCATACAAGGGAGGAAATTATAAAGATCAGAGGAGAAATCAATGCAGTGGAGACTAAGAGAATGATACAAAAAATCAATGAAGCCAAGAGTTGGTTCTTTGAAAGAATCAACAAAATTGACAAACCTTTAGCCAACCTTGTCAGAAAAAGGGAAAAAAAGGCCCAAATCCATGCAATAGGAATGAAAAGGGTGAAATTACAACAGACCCAGAAGAAATCCAGAGGATCATCAATACCTACGTCCAGAACCTATACGCCAATAAGATGGACAACACAGAAGAAATGGACAGATTCCTAGATACATATGAATTACCAAAGTTGAATGAAGAAGACCTAAAAATTCTGAACAACCCAATATCAACCAGTGAAATTGAAAATGTAATTAAAAACTTATCAACTAAGAAAAGCCCGGGCCCTGATGTCTTCACTGCTGAATTCTACAAGACATTTAGGGAGGAACTGCTGCCACTACTGTTTAAACTCTTCAATGAAACTGAAAGGGAAGCAGTACTCCCAAATTCATTCCTGGAAGCAAGCATCACCTTGATCCCCAAAGCAGAGAAAGACCCAACTGAAAAAGAGAACTATAGGCCAATCTCACTAATGAACAGAGATGCAAAAATTCTTAATAAGATACTGGCAAACAGAATGCAGAAGATCTTCAAGAAGATCATACACCCTGATCAAGTGGCATTCATCCCAGGGATGCAGGGATGGTTCAACATACATAAATCAATCAATGTAACACACTATATCAATAGAGCCGAGGACAAAAACCATATGATTATCTCCATAGACACAGAAAAAAGCATTTGACAAAATCTAACATGCATTTATGATAAAAACCCTACAAAATAATGGATTAGATGGTCTCTAACTCAAACTGATAGAAGCCATCTATGAAAAACCAACAGCCAATATCATACTAAATGGTCAAAAACTGAAACCCTTCACACTAAAATCAGGAACAAGACAAGGATGTCCACTATCACCACTCTTGTTCAATATAGTTCTGGAAACAGTAGCCACAGCAATTAGACAAGAGAAAGAAATAAAAGGAATAAAGATAGGTAATGAAGAAGTCAAATTGTCATTATTTGCAGATGACATGATACTCTATATAGAAGACCCCAAGAACTCCACCAAAAGTCTTCTAGACTTAATAACCAAATTCAGTCAAGTAGCTGGTTACAAGGTCAACACGCAAAAATCAATAGCTTTCCTCTACACCAATGACAGACTCACTGAGAGAGAAATAGGGCAAATAATTCCTTTCACAATAGCATCCAAAAAACTGAAATACCTAGGAATCATCCTAACGAAAGAAATCAAAGACTCTTCTCTGAAAACTATGGCACTATGAAAAGAGAGATTGAAGATGGTATCAGAAAATGGACAGACATCCCCTGCTCCTGGGTAGGAAGGATTAATATAGTGAAAATGACCATACTTCCAAAACTGCTATATAGATTTAATGTAATTCCAATTGAAATCCCAGCAGCATACTTCATGGACCTTGAGAAAACAATCCAAAAATTCATTTGGAACAAGAAGAGACCCAGAATAGCAAAAGCAATTCTAGGTAACAGAGACATGGCAGGGGGTATCACAATCCCCAACCTGCAACTCTACTACAAAGCTACTGTGAAAAAAACAGCATGGTACTGGCAAAGAAACAGACTTGAGGACCACTAGAACAGATTAGAAGATGCAGAAACAACATCAGACACACTCAGCCATCTCATCTTTGATAAAGGAGCCAAACACCCTCACTGGAGGAAAGATAGCCTCTTTAATAAATGGTGCTGGAAAAATTGGGCTTCAACTTGCCCAAGATTAAAACTAGACCTGTATCTGTAACCATGCACTAAACTAAAATAAAAATGGATTAAAGATCTAAATATTAAAATAGAAACTCTGAACCAGTTGGAACAGAGGTTAGGTAGAACCCTTGAAGACATCGGTGTAGGAAATGATTTTATGAACAAACCTGCAGTTGCCCATGAACTAGCACAAACAATCAACAAGTAGGATCTCTTCTTATTAAAAGGCTTCTGCACAGCAAGAGAAAACAACCAGCACTGTGAAGAGAAAACCCACAATGTGGGAAAAAATCTTCACCTGCTCTTCCTCAGACAAAGGTCTACTATCTCAAATGTATAAAGAACTTAAAAAGATCAGACCTCCCAAATTTAAAGACCCATTCCAGAAATGGACATCTGAAATGAATAGACATTTCTCAGACAAAGAAGTAGAAATAGCAAATAAATACATGAAAAAATGTTCAACATCACTGGTCATTTGAGAGATGCGAATGAAAACAATGCTGAGATTCCACCTCACTCCAGAAAGAATGACTGCTATCATGAAATCAACCAATAACAAATGCTGGTGGAGCTGTGGGGAAAGAGGAACCCTGCTCCACTGCTGGTGGGAGTGTAGACTGGTGCAAGCACTGTGGAAATCAGTATGGAGATACCTCCAAGAACTAGGACTGGAAGTGCCATTTGACCCTGCTATTCCACTGCTGGGGATCTTCCCCAAAGAATTAAAAGAATCATACCACAGTGATATATGTGTGCCCATGTTCATAGCAGCACAGTTTGTAATAGCTAAAACTTGGAAACTGCCCAAATGCCCATCAACTGGAGACTAGATAAAGAAAATGTGGTTTTTTAATAAAATGGAGTACTACTCAGCCATAAAAAATGAGAAATTAGAGACATCTATAGCTAAGTGGATGCACATTGAGGCCATACTCTTAAGTGAAATAAATAGCACACACATGAATAAATTCCGAATAGTTTCTCTGGTGTGAGAAATGGAAAGTGTAAATAAGGACTAAATGTATAATAGGTAATGTGAACTAGGAAGAAAAGGGGCAAAGGGGAAGGAAATGGGAGGGCTAGAGGAAAGGATAGAAGGGAATGGAATTAATCTGAGAAAATGGAAAAATAAGAACAAAATCTTTGTAAATAGGGAGGAATGGAGGGGTTGAAGGGAGGGCTGGGCAAGGGTGAAAAACAAGAACCAAGAGAGACTATGTAAAGGTGCAAATTTCCAATGAAGAATATCATTATATTGTATAGCTAAAATGTACCAATGATTAGAATGAATAATCGATAATGTAAAATAAGAAGAAAAGGTCCAAAGTGATAGGGGTAGTGGGTGGGGCAGGGGAAAGGAAAGAAGGGAGGGAAAGGAAAAATGATGAGAAATGGAAAACATGGAAATAAAGTCTTTGTAAATAGGGAAGGGTGGAGGGCGTGAAGGGAGGGCTAGGAATGGGGAAAAAATAAGAACCAAGATGCATTATGTAAAGGTACAATTCCCACTGAGAAATGTAATTGTATTGTATACCTACAATGTACCAATAAAAGAATTTAATTTAAAAAAAATAGGGAACAAGAATAATGAAAAAAATAAAATGGATTCCCTATCATCTGTGAAAACTTGAATATCTGATATTTTTAAACTTTTAAACATAATCATAAATTAAAACAACTATAGTGAAAATGGCATAAACTATAATGAAAGACTTAAAGCAAATATATGTGTATACTTTACCAGGAAAACAGAATAGTTTTTAAAATTTTTATTGTGTGTGTGCATGAGTGTGTGTGTGTGTGTGTGTGTGTGTGTGACAAGTTCTCACTACGTAGTTCAAGGACTGGCCTCCAATTTGCTGCAATCCTCCAGCCTCAGCCTCCAGTGTGCTGGGATTACAGGTGAGTGCCATCATTGCTAGCAGTAGAACATTCTTAGCAGCCAAAAAGAATCTTCCAGTAGTTCCTTCTTATTTATACTACTGTCCCCAACTAAATCTGTCCTGTTTAGGATGGGAACCATTTTCTTGATACTGCTTTACTTACCATCTAAGTATACATCATTCAACAGAATAGCTGGTTTTTCCAATTGGGGGAATTTATATAAAGAAATGAAGAATAATGCATTTTTAAAACTAGATTCTTTATTCAACATGATGAGTTTGAAATTTGTATAACCATAGTTTGTATAGCCATAGTTCACATATGTTTTAAAGGCAGCCTAGTGTTCAATTATATAGATAAACCACAATGTATGCTTCTGAGGTTATTATGAATGATCCTTCCATGAACCTTCTTGTACCAAGTACATAGCTTTCTATTAGGTACCTAAGAAAGAATGGAATTGCTGTTTTCTGTGGCAATTTTCAGTAGGAATGTGAGATTCAAGATAGCTATACATCCAGGTAGGCTCTTTCCAGAAAAATGTGAATCCCATTGCTTCATGTCATCACCAGCACTTTTTGTTGTCAGTATTTTTATTTCTTCTTTCAGTATTTTTCTTTTTCTTTCATGTTTTATGAGAATAAAGTGGTGTCTCTTACTTTAGATAACTTGAGTGCCAGTAAGTTATCATCCATTTAAACAACCCTATTTGTAAGTGCACATACAAGAATTTTGAACTTTTAAAGCTAGATTGTCTTTTTTCTTTTGAATTTATTATAATTCTTTCCATATTTTTTATATGCAGCATTTACCCAGTTATAGGTATAGCAAAAACTTCTATCAGTGACCTAATGTCTAATTCTCATATTCTTTTCTCATAAAAAATAAACTCTTACATATTTCACTTTCTTGTTTTCTCTTGTAATTATGCTTTAATGTCCTATTTTTCCTAATTTGAGAACACTGACAAGTCAATTAGTACATTGTATTTTTTTCTAAAAGCTTTAATTATTGGGACTTTCACATTTATACCACAAATGCATCTCATTCCTATTACTATGACTATATGACATCATTTTAGAGAGAGTAACATATTTTTATAAAAGAAATATTGTTCATCTAACATTGCAGCAGTTTGTTTAAGTAGATATTAGAGAGAGCGAGCAAGAGAGAGAATGAATAAACGCATCCATCTGAGTTTGATCTGAGGGTATTATGTGAAAAGTCAATTTTCATTTTGTTGTCATGTTTATCTAATGATCCTAGAGCTTTTTTGTTGGAATATCTTTATCCATTGCTTTGAAATATGTCTTTTGCTATAAACCAAATACATTGGGTTGTGCTTATTCTATTTATTGGTTTCTTTGTGTTCATTTCTACTGTGTCTTAATCATTGTAACTTTTTAATTAGTATTGACATTTTAAATAGTAAGACCTACCATTTTGTTATTCCATCTTATTTCAATCCTTTGAATTCACTAGTTTGTAAACTGATATATGGTCAATTTCTCTCAAGTACTTGTGAGCCTGAATATAATTTGTAGTATGCAACCATTGAGTGCTCTGTTGTAAAAAGCTCTAGTTAGTTTAATTAATCTTGTTCAAATAAAATAGTTCTTGATTTAAACATTTGTTCCTGCAGACACTGAAATTTTTTAAATGTTATTATATTTCTATTTGTGTAAGTTTTGATTTATAGGTTTTAGTCTACATTAATGGAGCCAAACACAAAAATAACATGATCATCTCAGTAAATGCAGAAAAAGCATTTGACAAAGTCCAATGCCCATCCATGATAAAAAAAAAAAAAACCTATACAAAGTAGGAACAGAAGGACTTTATCTAAATCTAATAAAAGCCATCTATGACAAGCCAGCACCCTACATAGTACTAAATGGTCAACAACTGAATGATTTTACTCTAAAATCAGGAACAAGACAAAGATGCCCACTATCACCACTCCTGTTCAGTATATTTCTGGAAACATTAGCCAGAGCAATAGACAAGATAAATAAATAAAGAAATATGGATAGAAAGGAAGAAGTTAAATTATCATTATTTGCTGGTGACATGAAGACCTCAAAAATACCAAGACTCCTAGAATTAATAACCAAATTCAACAGCATAGCAAGATACAAAGTCAACACTCGAAACTCAGTAGAATTCCTGTACATGAATAACAGACTTACTGAGAGTGAAATTAGGGAAACCATACCTTTTACAAGAGCATCAAGAAAAATGAAATACTTGCGAATCAATCTAATGAAATGAAAGAGGTACACATTGAAAACGATAGTGCTCTGAAAAAGGAGATCAAAGAGGTTATCAGAATGTGGAAAAATATCCCCTGTTCTAGGATAGGCAAAACCACTACAGTGAAAATGGCCATACTTTCAGAAGTGTTAGACAGATGTAATGCAATCCCAATCAGAAATATCAACAGCATACCTCATAGAATTAGAGAAAATTCATATGGAACCAGAAGAGACCTAGAATAGCAAAATCATTCTGGGTAACAAAGGCAAGGCATCACAATCCTCAATTTGAAATCGTATTCCAAAGCTACTGTGCCAAAAATAGTATGGTACTGGCAAAACAAAACCAAAAACAGACCTGAGAATCAATGGACTAGAATAGCAGATGCAGAAACAACTCCAAGCACACTCAGCTAGTATATCTTTGACAAAGGAATCAAACACTTCAATGGAAGAAAGATAGCTACTTTAATAAATAGTGCTGAAAAAACTGGTTTTCCGCATGCCAACAGAGTGAAGATAACCCAAAGAGTGTGAAAAAAATTTTACCACCTTTTCCTCAAAGAACTAATATCTAGAATATATAAAGAACTTAAAAAAATCAGACCTCCCCAAATTTAAAGATTCAATCCAAAAAATGGGCATCTGAAATAAATAGACATTGCTCAGCTGAATAAGTACAAACAGCAAATAAATACAGGAAAAAAAGTTCAACATCGCTTATGATTTGAGAAATGCAAATTAAAACAATACCGCAATTTCATCTCACTCCAAAAAGAATCACTATTATTGAGAAATCAACAAATAATGTTGGTGAGGCTGTGAGGAAAAAGCCTTTTCCACTGTTGATGGGAGTGTAAATTAGTACAACTACTATGGAAATCAGTATGGAGACTGAGAAAACTAAAACTAGAGGTTCCATTTGACCCAGCTATTCCCTTTCTTGATATCATCCCCAAAGAGTTGAAAGTATCATACCACGGTGGTATATGCACACTTATGCTTATAGCAGCACAATTTGTAATAGCTAAATCTTGGAAACAGCCTATAGCCCATCAACAAATGAATGGATTTTTTTAAATGTGGTTTTTATATACAATCGAGTACTACTCTGCCATAAAGAAGGAAAATTGTGAGATTTTTGAGTAAATGAATGCACCTGGAGACCATACTTTTAAGTGAAATAAATTGGACACGTGTTTTTAGACATCCCATTGTTTCTCTTGTATGAGATACCAAAAGCATAAATAAGAACCAAATGGATTTTAGATATTGGAAAGTCAGACAAAAATGTTCAAGTGGCAAGGAAAACAAGGGTGGGGGAAAGAAGGAAGGGAAAAGAAAATAAAAAATAGAATAGAAGGAAAAAATAGAAGCAATCTTTTGTAAGTAAGGAGGGGAAAAGGGGTTCAAGGGAGGGGAGGGGAATGGGAAAAAAAGAAAAATCAAGATGTATCACGTACAGGTACAAATTCCCCATGATGAATTGATCATTATGCATATCAAAAGTGTACTAATAAAACCAAATTTTTAAAATGTTATTATATATCTATTTTGGCCAATTTTGATTTATGAGTTTGAGGCTACATTTGTAGCCTTCACAAATTCAAAAGGGTTTATACATTCTGTTGAATTAGCCTCTCATTATTTCCAAGTGTCTCTATTTCTATAAAATGTTTAATGTATACTCTAATAAGTAGTTACAACAGCCTTTTCTGGTTGCAGTTTATGCTCTACCATGTTCCATGGTGGCTCCAAGCTCATGGTGGTTTGTCTTCAAGAGTAGAAACCAGCTCCTACTTAAGCTACTTCTCCCCCTTTCTCTGAACTATGGTTGTTCTCATGTTCTCTGCACACTCCCTTAGCCCCTTACAGCTCTTGGAGTATTTAACACAAGTTCCCCCATGGCCTGAGGTAAAACAACCTAATCAAAATAAAGAAGAGTGACATTGACTTACGGCTCATTAGGAATACAAGTTAGAAGACACAAAATTCAACCTGTCTTGAAAATATGCTGTAAGGTTCAAAGATAGAGCCAGTTTTTACAGTTTAAGCTGCAAGATGGGTTGTTAATTACAACTCTTATTTGTCAAGAATTGTGATTAACTCAGTAAAGGTTAAACCATTTTCTAAGAAAGGCATTAAGCACAGTCTCAGGAAACAAGGGGGAAGGTTTCATAAACTGTTACAAAGACAGTGAACTTTATTCCAGAAATCACAGTTCCTCCCAGCTCCCCAAATCAGCATGTACATTGCAGTATATGCAAACATTTTACTTCAAAAAGTCAACTGTCACTAGGCATGGTGGCACACATCTGTCATCCCAGTACTCGGGAGGCTGAGGCAAGAGGATCGCTAATAGTTCGAGGACAGGATGAACTACATAGGGAGACCCTGTCTCAAAAAACAAAGCAGAGAGAGAGAGAGAGAGAGTGAACTGGTATGGCTGCACATGCCTGTGATCTGAGCATCTGCAAGCCTGAGACAAGAGCATCACAGGTGTGAGCTCCAGCCTGGGTAATTTGGCAAATTACCGAGACAGTAACTCAAAATAAAAATTTAAAAAGGGCTGAGAATATAGCTCAGTGTCAAAGCCCTGGGTTCAATCCCCATTTATTCCCCCACATGTGTGTCACACACACACACACACACACACACACATAGTGTCTGTTGTGGGTGTGCTGAGACCTGGTTTAACAATGACCTCCAATGCTTCTGCACTTTGATTTTGATTTTCCTGTCTGACACCACACCACGTAAGGACATTTACACCTGCAGGTCTCTCCATTAAATCTCTCTTTCCCTAGATGTCTATATGGCCCATCCTCTCACTTCCTCTGATCCTGTGATTAATGTGCCTGTGTACGTGAGTCTTCCTCTGCCTCAGTCAGCATTTACCTCCCCCTCACTGTGCGGTAAGTCCCTCCACACCACTTAGTGCCCTCAAGAGGCTGCTCACAAATGCACTCATTTATCTGCTGTCCCTTGTCTTCTCTTTGGAATGAAAGTTCCACAAGGCAGGAATTTTGTTTCCATAAGGGGCAGAACCTTGTTTTTTATTATTGTAATTGTTTTTAGCTACAGAACTCTCAAATACTTTTTTTTTTATATACTGGGGATCAAACTCGTGTCCTTGCGCTTGTGAGGCAGGTGGAGAAACCACTGAGCTAAATCCCAGGCCTCAAATACTTTTTTGAATGAATGAATGAATGAATGAATGAATGGAATTCTGGCATTATAGTACTAGGATCCCTAACTGGACTGCATAGCAGGAGGTGATGGGAAACCTATGAAGTTTCCTTTGTATTTACAACCCCTTCCCATCACCCCATCATTCCCATTACTCCCTGAGCTCCACTTCCTGTCAGGTAATCAGTGACATTTGAATCTCAGAGGAGCAGGAACTCTGCTGTAAACTGCTGAACATTCCAGAGATCTCGAATGCACAGCTTTGAATCATCCAAAATCCACTTCCATCCCTGGTCTATGGAAATATTGTCTAGTCCCAGGTGCTAACAAGGTGGGGAACTACTGCTACAGTATGTACAATGGTACCTTGTTTCACCAACATTTTTGTTTGCAAACAATTTGGTTTTCAAAAGGAAACATTTGGCAAATTTTTGTTTTTGTTTGCAAAATCTGCATCAGGTGACAAACACGAACAAAGCCATCTTTCCCACACAGACACAAATGTGTCCATCTTTTCCAAAATCATAGAATAAATTAAGTTCATGAAATGAGGTGTCACTGTATAACAGCAATTAAGCATAAAGCTGTATTGCAAGATACTAAATCTCATCTCTACAGTGAAAAGATAGCTAAATCTACACACATCAGTGTATTAAACTTAATCCTGTGTAATGGTTATTTTTTTTTCAAAGAAGAAATGTCTTTTAATAGCACCATACACATTTTGTCAGAGGAAAAAGACTGAGGACTAAGTCACTGAAATTACTCATAGTATATACATGTATAAATTATTCTTGGGTGTAATAGTTGTGTACTTATTTGTTTATTTGTTGTCTTATGTTTATCTGATATACAATTATGAATTAATAATTGAATTCTATACCCCAAGATATAATTTATATAGTATGTGCCTTTCAGAAAGAAATACAAATACAAGCCACTTCAATGTGCTCTTTTCTTCCATGTTTTAAAATCTCGAAACTCTCTTTAGTGCAGTGGACTCTCAGGTTTGACAATTCCCATACTCAGAAGTTTTTCCAAGTTTCTAACCAAAATCCTATTTGAAGTACAAGGTCCATTAGGTCAATAGCTTGTGATAAAACAGGACCATCAAATCCCACTTTTGGGTAAGTTAAAGCTTGTGAATGACTTCTAGCTAAATAACATAATTACAGGTATGGACTAAAGCCAAGAAATCTGCCATTTACTTCACAGTAAGTCTTAAACGTAAAAAGAATGTCCTTTGTGTAAAATCACCTTGAAAAGGAGAAAGCACTTAAAGCAAGAGATTGCCATGTGGTAAAAGGGTTTTCATCAGATGGAAAGGGATTAAGAAGGTATTTAACTATGGCAAGCTCGCTGGTGGCTTAATGCAGTGGAAAATGAGGGTGTGGACCAGTTGGGGATTCTGGGGATTTGTGGAGATCTGTCAGCAGCATGGAATTTTCACCAGGAGCCAGTTTGTGAGACAACCAGCATGTTTAGAAGAGGGCTGTGAATGAGAAGGTGAAATCAGTTAGTCCATCCAGGCTAGCGTGGGGTAGCACCCGGAAACCATGAGAGAGCAGGCATCAATGTCATCTGCCAATCAACAGACCAGGGGAAGGAGGATCTTTTTGCCAGCACTGATTTCTCTTCCTAATTCGCCAAATGGCCTCTGCAACTTCAGATGACCCCAAGGAGGCAAGAACTGTCTGAAGAGAACAGCCGATTTCTTACTGTACTGCTGATGAAGGTTATTAACTTATGTCCCATTCTAAAGGGATGTAAATAAAAATAAGGAACCTAATTTCATTTATAAGGTTCTCTTTTATGCACTCAAATATTTTCTCTTTCATTTATAATTAAAATAAAACTTATTCTTTTGTTACTATTTTTTCTTACCTCAGAGTGATTTCCTGGTCTCAGGAAATCAGTCTTGATGCTCTGGAATTTTGCCAACATACTTACCTAAGATGTCAGTCCTAGTGTCTTAAGCAGATCATAGTACACTCATAAAACCTGGTTTGATGAAAAGGACAAAACGGTGATCTCTTGCTTCCACTCATTTTATACTCCTGGAGGAGGTGGCATTTAGTGCCCTGACTCATACTTAATTTCATTTCACATTTACGCAGAATGACACTTGAAAATTCACCACACTGAGGCCCTTTTTCATTATTTACCTCTTATTTAAAAGCAAGATATTTTTTAAAATGGTGTCAAAGGGGAAAGTCTGCATTTATTAAATAATTACTTGGTTACTTTGTTTAAAAATTTAACTAGAGATCAGATCAAAATATAAATAGTTCATAGACATGACAAATTTACATATTACGTCTGATTCATTTTACTGTGATTTTTATTAGACTTTTATTAGACTATTATCAAAAATATCTTAAATGAAACAGAAAGAAAATGAATATTTTACAAAATAATTATCTTCACCATGCAAGACTTTCTAGGTCATGAAAAACAGAGACTAAAAAACTATCTCAGATTAGAAGAGATTAAGGAGTTAGGGCATGTAAATGCTACTTCTAATCTTGGATTGGATCCTGACATAGAAGAAGGCAGGAAAAAATGTTTAAAAATATGAAAAAAATTTAGAATTTGGTTACTGTTTTTATCAGTGATTTAGGTGTTTTATCAATGTTAATACCTTAGTATGCAAAAGGTACCATGATTATGCAAGCTGGTAATATTA
The DNA here is from genome assembly GCF_053883595.1 of Heterocephalus glaber. Classification (NCBI taxonomy): domain Eukaryota; kingdom Metazoa; phylum Chordata; class Mammalia; order Rodentia; family Bathyergidae; genus Heterocephalus; species Heterocephalus glaber. The sequence goes on along the minus strand of NW_028258142.1, from coordinate 11,597,040 downwards.
GGGAAATTTGGTAAATTATATTTGAACTTACTGCATCATTTTTGGAAATATTCCTAAGCCTAAAACTATTGCAAAAAATAAATAAATAACATAAGGGCCTCGCTGGATAGTTTATTACTTTGAGTCTTTAAAAATCAGTCTTATCTATAGCTGGTTGCTTCTGTGAAGTAATAGCAAAAAGTAAGCTACTATCAAAAATATTAAATCTCTCCTCCTCATTATTTGTTATCAGGTTTATCCTACAACATTGAGTGCCTATATGGGAACACTTACACTTTCCAGCTCATGATTAGCTCATTTTAAATCTGTTTCCACTTAAAATATATTTTTTAATTTAAAAATTAGAATTCTACAACCCCAAGGAAATCCATGCAGAAATGAGTTAAAGTGAAATATACCATATATTTACATCATATTTTCAACAATTTTAAATTATGTCTCGCTTTGGAGGCAGAGATCAGCAAGGAATAAACAAATAAAGAACCAAACACAGTGTGCTAATAAACACCAGTGTCTGAAAGAAGTCTGGGAGCTCAAGGGAATAAACAGCTCCTGATATCCAGATGCATGATTAGAAGTCATTTGAGAGGGAAAATATATCTGATCGCAGGCAGAAAGGACAGTCGTGTTCATTCATGTGGGGAATTCAGGGTTGTTCTTGATGTGCTTTACAAGGCTGGCTGGAGAGGAGCTAAGAAAAATAGGAGAGTAGTGTAAGTGTGTGTTTGCATCATTATTCTACTTACTCTGATTTTTCTTTCTTTTTTTTTTCTTTCTTTTTTTGGTACCAGGGATCGAACTCGAGACCTTGCACTTGCAAAACAGGTGGCAGAACCACTGAGCTAAATCCCCGGCCCCTTACTCTGATTTTCTAATGAGAAGTCTATGTGATTGCTCTGAGTACCTTTTAACATTGGAAATACTGTTTTTCAGCCATCAAGAAATAATGCATATAGGAAAAATTCAAAAGGATTACATTATCTGTCCTCTACTGAGCAGAATACTACTACAACTTTCATAAAGTAAAGGTCCAGAAATAATGACTTCTATTTCATAATTAGAAGTCATGTTTCTAACAAAGTTTGAGAGATGTATATTCAAATTCTGACATTTTTTTCTAATTTGATATTAAAATGAAGAAAATAATACCTGTTCAATCCAGAAACTGACATTCACTACACATAATAAGTATTTAATAAATACTGGATACTATAAAAATAGAAAGAGACAGATGTGCCCATTGCTAAAACATATCCCTTACTGTTTTCTAAATTAACACACAAGCATCCATTAAATACACTAAAATCCTACAATACAATTTAATTTTTAAATGTGATTTTCTTCAACATTAGAAAACTGAACAGTGTATAAGGGCTTCACTTAACCTTATTAAACTGCCATTGCACTGGCATGGAAAAGAGAGAATTGTCTGTCATGAAGAAGATGAGAAAAAATACCATACGTAGTGCTGACACACAGGTGGTTTACTTATATTAGCCTATTGAAATCAACACATTGAAAACCTCATCACACAATCAATTCACAAAAAATTCACTTTGTATGAAATACAATTTTTAACTTGCTATCATGTTAATTAGTAACATACTATTGAAAGACAAAGTTACTCTGTAAAATAAGTGGCCTTAAAAATGTATCAACAGCGTGCTAACTGAATATATAAAGTTCCTGTAAGCAGTAAGTGGATGTAAAAAGAAGGATAACAGGATTCCTTTATTTACTTTCAGATTTTCAGACGATGCTGGTTGGTTTTCAAGAAGGCTTCTAGCAAGGGACCAAGACGGTTAGAAAAATTTCCAGATGAAAAGGCAGCTTATTTCAGAAACTTTCATAAGGTAAGTCACAGTCCTGGAAGTCCCTGGAGAATAACTGCACCCTTGGCAACTTTTGGAGACATTTCTTTGATAGATGAAATGTGCAAAGGCAAAAATTCATGGCTGGGATAAAATACCTTCATCCTGATATAATGCAAAAGTTATTTTTCTTCTTTACTTTAATCATCTTCTGTAAATGCCAGTGGTACCTTTGCAGAATGAAAGGCTCATTTTTATTGCTACTTTGAGAAATGAGATGACTCATAACCTGATCATTCTCTAAGGTGCTGAGTAGGCATTTTTCCTCTGTTCAGGTTAATTGCATATTTGTTACTTTGATTTAAACTCTGGGCAATATTTGGGAGATTAAACTTTTGAGAGTAGCTTTAGCAGTGTTAATAAAACTGTTCATGTACATGGCATTTACTATTTAGTCAGCTCCTTAGAAAGGAGCTCATTATCAAATATGCTTATAGATAGGGACATGGCATACATTATGGACATTAAATAGCAGTTTCTATAACTATAAGAATATAAAATATACCCTCCAAATAATGATAAGTATGATGCCTAAAGTTATCTTTGTGATGGCATCAAACATAGTTATGTGTTTTACAGTAGAACAAAGGATTCATCATCACAACGCAGAACCATAGAATAGTATCCCCAACAGGTAGATGCCTGAATGAACTCAAGAAAGATTCATATCCTTCACTGCTGTGGATTCACATTCATCAAGGAAGTTGTGAAATTTATTTTATGTTATATATAGTTGTGGGGGTTTTTTGTATTAAATTCTTTTATTGGTACATTGTAGGTATAAAACACAATTACATTTCTCATTGGGAATTGTACCTTTATATAATGCATCTTGGTTCTTATTTTTTCCCCATTCCTAGCCCTCCCTTCGCGCCCTCCACCATTCCCTATTTACAAAGACTTTATTTCCATTTTTTCCATTTCTCATCATTTTTCCCTTTCCCTTCTTTCCTTTCCCCTGTGCCTCCCACTACCCCTACCCCTTTGGACCTTTTATTCCTATTTTACATTATTGATTATTCATTCTAATAATTGGTACATTTTAGGTATACAATATAATGACATTCATCATTGGAAATTTGCACCTTTACATAGTCTCTCTTGGTTCTTGTTTTTCACCCTTGCCCAGCCCTCCCTTCAACCCCTCCAGCCCTCCCTATTTACAAAAATTTTGTTCCTATTTTTCCATTTTCTCATATTAATCCCATTCCCTTCTATCCTTTCCCCTAGCCCTCCCACTTCCTTCCCCTTTATATATAATTTTAATCTCTGCTTCTCTTAAAAATAGATTAGATAGTAATACATTAGCTAATTCTATTTCACAAATAACTAGCAGTCATGCATATTGTATTTAAACCTGACCAAATAACTTAAAATTTGAGCTTCAATAACTCACTATGAGGGATAGGATGTCTATTAATTTAGCTTTACTGCTAGAGTGCAAGTTCAGGTTTTTGTCCAGTCACTTACTAGCTCATGGGTATTTGGTTTTTCCATAAATGGATAGATTTATTATTTGAGATATGATATCATAAAACACTCAACACAACACTACCTTCTCCAACTGTATGAGAAACTGCTGGACTTCTAAAATATTACTGGCATTTTTGTATTATAATGATCATGGTAATGATTTTAGGAATAAAGGTAAACCCAACTTAATGAAGAATTGCCAAGTCAGAAAATATAAATCCATGACATTTATTTTATGAGTACAATTGTGAAAGGCTGAATATCTATAAGTGTTCAGAGAAACCTTGGTAAAAACACTCCTACTTGGTAAGAGCCACAGCCAGTGTACCTGTTTTTTTTTTTCTTATAAATAAAAGCAAAATTCTTAAAAAGACATTATATTCTGCCACCTTCACCTAAAAGAGCATCTTTTAGATGAAAATATGGGCACATGTTAGTATTCTAACCAGCCATAAGAATCAGTAATTTGCACATTACATGTCTGGGGTGTCTGCTCTAAGATTGGGGATACAAAGGTACAGGACACACAGTCATTATTCTGAACAAGCTTGAATTCTAGTGGAGATGATACACAGAGTAAACAGTGAACTTGAAAATGAATGAAACACATCCAACAGACAAAGAGCGAAAAATATTTTCTTAAAAGAAGGAGAAAAACAGAGCTTCAAAGACTTAAGGACAATTTGAAAGTTTCTGACACATAGATAATTACTGTCTTCAATGTAAAGTTTTTTAAACTGAAGCAGAGAAAACTTGTTTGAAAAAAAAATGATCCAAAAATTCCCCAATTTGGTGAGCAGCATGAATTTACAGATTCATTAAGTTCAGTTAACTCCAAGCAAGGTATTTTCAAGAAAAAAACATGACTTATAGGCACATCATGAAAACTGGATAAAGATCAAAGAGAAAGAAAGTCTTGAAAGCAGCCAGAGGAAAATGACACACTACCATGTGGGGCCACCGATTTGAAGGCAGTGAATGTCTCATCAAGAACCTTGGAAGCCAGAAGAGACAATGAAAAAATATCTCTAATGTGATAAAATAAAAGTTTACCTTAACCAGGAATTCTGTAACTATAAAAATCTGTCAAAAATAAGTGTAAAATAACATTATTTTCTGATGAAAAAACTCTAACAGTATTGATTTCCTCCTTATCTGCACTGTAAAAGTGCTAAAGGAAGTTCTCCAGGCTCTGAGATATTATATTAGATGGAAACTTGAATCTTCACAAAAGATTGAAGAGAATAATTTTAAAATATATAGGTAAATATAAAAGACTAGTTTTAGGATGTATGATATTTGAAGATGTACTACATGTAATAAATATGATATGAAATAATATGGATGAGTAAAATGGTATCATTGGAAGGTTTAATAAGGTCATACACTATTAAGTATAAGTAGACTATGAAAAATAAGCCATATATTGTAGTCATTAGATAATACTTTAAGATTAAAGCAAACATATGTAGCTCAAAAGTGAATAAATTAAAATTGAATTCTAAATAACATTAAAAATCCTAAAGCAAAGTAGGAGATAAGAAAAGAGAAAAACAGTAATAATAATAAAATGTGTGAGAAACAAAAACAAATAATAAAACAGAAGACTTAATTTCAATAGCATAATTAAATTCATGATGTAATTAATTAATAATTACATTAATTAACCCAGTTAAACATGAAAATTTACAGGTGAAAATTATTAAGTATAAAGAAATTGAATGTAGGTGAATGGTGGATAATAAATCATCAAAACAATAGTTGTAGTAAAGTTACAATGATTTATTAAATCTGGTAAAATGCTGGGAATGGTGGTACACACCTATAACCCAGCACTTGGGAGGCTGAGGCCGGAAGATTCCTGCAAGTTCAAGATCAGCCTGGGCTACATAGTGAGTTTAAGTCCACCCTGAAGTACCTGGTTGAGACCCTGTCTCCAAAAAACCATTGGCATACTTTAAGCAAGTACAATTTGCTTGGTACAGTGGCACATACCTGTTATCCTAGCATTTTGAGAGGATCAGGTAGGAGGATCACAAGTTTGAGTTCCATCCAAGCAACTTAGTGAGACCCTGTCTCAAAGTAAAAAAATAGAAGGAGCTAGGGAGACAGCTCCATGTGACAATGCACTTGGATTCAGTCCCTTGTACCACAAACAAAAAGAAAACAAAGAAGGAGAAAAAGAGGAAGAGGAAGAAGAGAAAGGAGGAAATGAAGAAATAAAAAGGGAAAGAAAAAGAAATGAGTATAATTTATTTGGGCCAATTATTATTCAATTAAAAAAGGAAAGAGACACCCTAGTGTGCAGATTATTGAGGAAGATTAGGATTCTCAACTATGTGTAAACTACACTATATTGTAATGCCTAGAATATTGATTTCATACATACCAGCTGTGTGAACTTGGATTAGTCATTTAATCTTCAATGTACTTCATTTTTCTCCTCTGATGACTTGAGATTGCGAATACTGACAACAGAAGGCTATTGTAATGAATAAATGGTACAATAGGCATATAATGAAATTAACTATATGACTAGATTTATATATAAATGAATAGATATTCTTAATAAACAAAATGTTAGAGCTATGTATATAAATAATTAATGTGATCCTTCAAATATAATAAATTGTAATATAAGTCTTAACCATTATTAGTCCAGGCCAGATGTGATGGTAGCTTTCATAAGGTGTTAGTTTGGAGTTTGAAGATAAAAAGACAAATTTCACATATGGTGTGTAAACATGGACAGTATTTACATAGGGACTAGATATAGATTGCAATTGAAATGTAGTACATATGGGTAATTCATGGGTTTGACCTTGAGAAATGGTGTCAAGGATGATACAACTCATGGAATGATGAGCCTTGAAAAATTGGTCTTGGGTTAAAAAAAAAAAACAAGCTTTTATTTTGCATATGAAATTGGAAATGTCTGGCATTGAAAGCAAAATTTCTGAGTCAAGCAAAAATGGCTGAAGTGAGGGAAAGATTATTACCAAAATTGTTCATTATCAAAGGCCTATTGATGATACTGTACAGTGTGACATGAGATGGAATACCCTTGAAACAAAGAGAATAAAAAGCAGAGAAATAGCACATCAGCATTTGAAGAATGACCAAAAGAAAAGCAAGGATAGAAAATCAAGGGGAACCTTAAAATGGGAAAAATAACACTAAGAGTAGACAATTGGAACCAAGTGAAGACAATTACCAAATGGTTAATGTTATGGCTTGTGTCTAGATGTTCCCCCAAAGCCTCATATGATCATGGGATGGGGAGCTTTTCAGAGGTGGCTATATCTAGAGTATGTGGTGTTGGAATCAAGGGTGTGTGATTACTAAATCAGTCCACTGATTGTTTGGCATAGTTCTGGCTAGGAATAAGGGTGTGAGTATTATACCTGCCCAAAGGCAGGTAGCCTGCATAAAATATAAAGGACAGAAACAGGGCTAAATTGCTTTCACCTGCCTGCTTGCCATGGACTATTTCTCCTCTGCAATGCCCCTCTGCCATGCCACCCACCTGGCCTTGGAGCCAGCCAGCGATGGACTGAGAGCTCTACAAATTGTGTGCTGAAATAAACTTTCCTTCCTTTAACTTTGGGTGTTGGATATTTTGTCCCAGAAACAGAAAATGTAACTAATAAAGTTAAAATAATGAACAATCATCTATGTCTAATATCATATAATGATGAATAGCCCATTCCCAGCCCAGAGGAAAGGACATTTGGGCCGCCTTCTCTCTTGCTGCTTGGGGCCCAGAGGTAAGGGCTTCTGAGCCGCCATCCCACTGCTCCTGGTCCAGAGGAAGGGGCTTCTGGTCCACCATCCCTAAAGCTACTCCCGGCCCCTGCACACCTCTCCGAGCTCAGAGGAGGGGAGCCGTGAGGACCCCAACAGCAGCCCCCATGCCCCCCAAGTTGAAATGAGAAAACATATAAATAAGTCTCAAAACCAGACTTCCAGATCACCTGCAGCAACCCCAAAGGGAAATGAGATGGAACACTCTGATACTCAACCACCTGGACCCATGGAACTTTCCACAAAAGGAGATCTGGAAAAAATGAAATCAGAAATAATTTCTCAGAAAAAAGGAGAAATTGTGTCCAAAGTGCAAAACATGATTAATAAATCTAGAGAGGAGCTGAGGAACATGATGGAATCCCAACATAGGAAACAAATGGAATCCATAAAACAGATGCAAATAGATTTCCAGGAGATGAAAAACTCCATTGAAAGTCTACACAGCAGAACAAGCCAATGTGAGGAAAGAATTTCAGATATAGAAGATAAGATTGCAATTAATGACCAGGAAAAGAAAAATTGCTTCAAAATTATAATGGCACATGAGAAATCAATCCAGCAGCTGCTAGACAATGCAAAGAAGAATAACATAAGACTCATTGGAATTGATGAAGACACAGGAGAGTGCCGATGACATAAAAAACTCTTCAAGGAAGTAATGTCAGAAAACTTCCCAAGCAGGAGAAAAGAAATTGACATACATATAAGTGAGGCATAGAGGACTCCAAATAGCCTTGATAAAAAAAAATCTACACATAGGCATATAATTGTTAAGATTCCAGAAACTCAACAGAAGAACAAAGTTCTACAAGCAGTTAGAGAAAAGAAACAAATCACATACAAAGGAAAGCCCATCAGAATCACAGCAGACTTCTCAACACGAACCATCAAGGCAAGAAGAGCTTGCAGTGATGTCTTTCAAGCCCTAAAGGAAAACAGCCTCCAACCCAGATTGATGTATCCTGCAAAACTATCTTTCAAAATTGATGGAGAAATAAGATACTTTCATGACAAAGAGCACCTTAGGAACTTCGTGAATACCAAACCAGCACTCCAAAAAATTTTACACAACATCCTAGGAAGAGACATTGAGGATCACAACCCCAGGAAGCAAAGCAGAATGAAACCATCTGACATGACAAGAAATTAAATGTAAAGGGGGAGAACCCAACAAAAAGAAAAAGTCATGGCAATGACAAGTCAATATGTTTCAGTTATAACCATCAATGTTAATGGTCTCAATTCACCAATCAAAAGAAATAAACTGGCAGAATGGGTCAAGAATCAAAATCCAACAATATACTGCATACAAGAAACACACTTAATTCAAAAGGAAACTCATAGATTGAAAGATAAAGGGTGGAAAACAATACTCCATGTGACGGGAACCGGAAAAAAAGCAAGAGTAGCTACCCTATTTGCAGATTAAGTAGATTTCAAACCAACACTGATTCAGAGAGATGAAGAAGGGCACTACATCCTTGTAAAGGGAACAATCCAAAAGGAAGAGATGACAATCATAAATATCTATGCACCAAACACTAGTGTGTCCAACTATGTAAAACAAATACTAACAGACATGAAAAGTCATATATCTGCACTAATACCATTATAGTGGGGGAGCCTCAACACCCCACTGTCACAAATAGATAGATCAACTAGACAAAATATAAGTAATAAAATACTAGAACTCAATCGAACTCTTGAACAAATGAACTTAACAGATGTTTACAGAGTCTTCCACCCCACAAAATCAGCATACACATTCTTCTCAGCTGCACATGGGTCATTCTCCAAAGTAGACCACATACTCACACATAGAACATGTTTAAGTAAGTGCAAAGGAATTCAAGTTATCCCCTGTATATTATCATATGATAGTGCAATGAAATTGGAGATCCATAGGAAAAGAAACTGGAAAAATTTCACAAACACATGGAAATTGAACAACACACTTCTGAATACCAATGGGTCACAGAGAACATTAAAGAAGAAATCAGACAGTTCCTTCAATTAAATGACAATGACAATGCAACATATCAGAATCTATGGGGCACAATGAAAGCAGTCTTACAAGGGAAATTCATAGCAGTGAATACGCATATTAGGAAAACAGAGTGAGCCCAATTAAACAACCTGATGCTGAATCTTAAGCTTCTAGAAAAAGAAGATCAGGAAAACCCCAAAGCTCAGACAAGGGAGGAAATTATAAAGATCAGAGGAGAAATCAATGCAATGGATACTAAGAGAATGATACAAAAAAATCAATGAAGCCAAGAGTTGGTTCTTTGAAAGAATCAACAAAATTGACAAACCCTTAGCCAACCTTATCAGAAAAAGAAAAGAAAAGGTCCAAATCCATGCAATTAGGAATGAAAAGGGTCAAATTACAACAAACCCCGCAGAAATCCAGAGAATCATCAATACCTACTTCCAGAACCTATATGCCCATAAGATGGACAACACAGAAGAAATGGACAGATTCCTAGATACATATGAATTACCAAAGTTGAATGAAGAAGACCTAAAAATTCTAAACAACCCAATATCAACAAATGAAATTGAAAATGTAATTAAAAACTTATCAACTAAGAAAAGCCTGGGCCCTGATGGCTTCACTGCTGAATTCTACAAGACATTTAGAGAGGAACTGCTGTCACTACTGTTTAAACTCTTCAATGAAATTGAAAGGGAAGCAGTACTCCCAAATTCATTCCTGGAAGCAAGCATCACCTTGATCCCCAAAGCAGAGAAAGACCTACTGAAAAAGAGAACTATAGGCCAATCTCACTAATGAATATAGATGCAAAAATCCTTAATAAGATACTGGCAAATTGAATGCAGAAGTTCATCAAGAAGATCATGCACCCTGACCAAGTGGGATTCATCCTGGGATAACAGGGATGGTTCAACATACACAAATCAATCAAGGTAATACACTCTATCAAAAAAGCCAAGGACAAAAACCATATGATTTTCTCCATAGATGCAGAAAAGTATTTGACAAAATCCAACATACATTTATGATAAAAACCCTACAAAATGTTGGAATGGATGGTCTCTACCTCAAACTGATAGAAGCCACCTATGAAAAACCAACAGCCAATATCATACTAAATGGTCAAAAACTGAAATCCTTCACACTAAAATCAGGAACAAGACAAGGATGTCCACTATCACCACTCTTGTTCAATATAGTTTTGGAAACATTAGCCACAGCAATTAGACAAGAGAAAGAAATAAAAAGAATAAATATAGGAAATGAAGAAGACAAATTGTCATTATTTGCTGATGACATGATACTGTGCATAGAAGACCCCAAGAACTCCACCAAAAGTCTTCTAGACTTAATAACCAAATTCAGTCAAGTAGTTGGTTACAAGGTCAACACACAAAAATCAATAGCTTTCCTCTACACCAATGACAGACTCACTGAGAGAGAAATAGGGCAAATAATTCCCTTCACAATAGCATCCAAAAACTGAAATACCTAGGAATCACCCTAATGAAAGAAATCAAAGACCTCTTCTCTGAAAACTATGGCACTCTGAAAAGAGAGATTGAAGATGATATCAGAAAATGGACAGACATCCCCTGCTCCTGGGTAGGAAGGATTAAAATAGTGAAAATTGCCATACTTCCAAAACTGCTATATAGATTTAACATAATCCCAATTGAGATCCCAGGAGCATACTTCATGGACCTTGAGAAAACAATCCACAAATTCATTTGGAACAAGAAGAGACCCAGAATAGCAAAAGCAATTCTAGGTAACAGAGACATGGCAGGGAGTTTCACAATCCCCAACCTGCAAGTATACTACAAAGCTACTGTAATAAAAACAGCAAGGTACTGGCAAAGAATCAGACCTGAGGGCCAGTGGAACAGATTAGAAGATGCAGAAACAATGCCAGACACACTCAGCCATCTCATCTTCTATAAAGGAGTCAAACACCCTCACTGGAGGAAAGACAGCCTCTTTAATAAATGGTGCTGGAAAAATTGAGTTTAAACTTGCCAAAGTTGAAAACTAGACCTACATCTTTTTCCATGCACTAAAATTGAAATGGATTCAAGATCTAAATATTAAAATTGAAACTCTGAACTAGTTGGAACAGAGGTTAGGTAGAACTCTTCAAGACATTGGTGTTGAAAAACATTTTATGAAAAAAACCTCAATTGCCCATGAACTAGCAAAAACAATCAACAAGTTGGATCTCTTCTTATTAAAAAGCTTCTGCACAGCGAGAGAAACCACTAGCAGTGTGAAGAGACAACCCACAACGTGGGAAAAAATCTTCACCTGCTTTTCCTCAGACAGAGGTCTACTATCTCGAATCTATAAAGAAGTGAAAAAGATCAGACCTCCCTAATTTAAAGACCCATTCCAAAAATAGGCATTTGAAATGAACAGACATTTCTCACACAAAGAAGTAGAAATAGCAAATAAATACATGAAAAAATGTTCAACATCACTGGTCATTTGAGAGATGCGAATGAAAACAATGCTGAGATTCCACCTCACTCCAGAAAGAATGGCTGCTATCATGAAATCAACCAATAACAAATGCTGGCAGGGCTGTGGGGAAAGAGGAACCCTGCTCCACTGCTGGTGGGAGTGTAGACTGGTGCAAGCACTGTGGAAATCAGTATGGAGATACCTCCAAGAACTAGGACTGGAAGTCCCTTTTGACCCTGCTATTCCACTGCTGGGGATCTTCCCCAAAGTATTAAAAGACTCATACCACAGTGATATATGTGCGCCCATGTTCATAGCAGCAAAGTTTGTGATAACTAAAACTTGGAAACCACCCAAATGCCCATCAACAGGAGACTGGATAAAGAAAATGTGTTTTTTTTTTATAAAATGGAGTACTACTCTGCCATGAAAAATGAGAAAATGGAGACATTTGTAGCTAAATGTATGCACATTGAGGCGATACTCTTAAGTGAAATAAATAGGACACACGTGTAAATACTGAATAGTTTCTCTGGTGTTAGAAACTGAAAGTGTAAATAAGGACTGAAAGGTATAATAGGTAATGTGAAATAGGAAGAAAAGGGGCAAAGGGAAGGAAGTGCAAGGGGTAGGGGAAAGGAAAGAAGGGAATGGATTTAATATGAGAAAATGGAAAAATAGGAACAAAATCTTTGTAAATAGGGAGGAATGGAGGGGTTGAAGGGAGGGCTGGGCAAGGGTGAAAAATAAGAACCAAGAGAGACTATGTAAAGGTGCAAATTTCCAATGATGAATGTCATTATATTGTATATCTAAAATGTACCAATGATTAGTATGAATAATTGATAATGCAAAATAGGAAGACAATGTCCCAAGGAGTAGGGGCAGTGGGAGGGGCAGGGGAAAGGAAAGAAGGGAAAGGAAAAATGATGAGAAATGGGAAAAATGGAAATCAAGTCTTTGTAAATAGGGAAGGGTGGAGGGGTTGAAGGGAGGACTAGGAATAGGGAAAAAATAAGAACCAAGATCCATCATGTAAAGGTACAATTCCCAATGAGAAATGTAATTGTGTTGTATACCTACAATGTACCAATAAAAGAATTTAAGAAAAAATAAAAGATTGAATAAGGGAGAAAGAAATTGTTAGATGTAAAACTTTGCAGTCTCTTATTACTTTGACCTATAAGAGAATGGGAGATGAAAAAGAGACCACTTTTTAGGCAATTTTCTAGAGAAGTTTTGAGCCAAGACACATAGTAGATATGTTTTTAAAGCTCAATGTGTTGTAGGACACCTGTGGACCAATGTGAGTGACCCAAGAAACCAGAAATGTAATAATGGCTGGTCTTTGAATATCAAGGATATTTCATTCATTTTGACAAATAGATACAATAAAATATGAGAGCAGGTATAAATAATGGATTAAAATTAATATTAGATAATGATGACTAGCATATCAAAACCTCACATGCTTTGTGTGTCAGCACCCCTCCCCATTATAAGAAAAATAAACCTTCAAACAGCATCAGGAATATTGTAAGTATAGGAATAAGTAAGGGAATAATCCTTTAATAAATAACCAATTTTTATTGACTATAACTTGAAGCTACCAAAAGCACTTTAAAATCTAGATTTCAATATATGTGACAGCTGAAACTTACCTTTCTTATGGCAATGCTATAAAGATTGAAGTTTTTATTAGTACAACTTTCCTTTTATAGTATTGGCAAGGCTAATTCACTTTCTTAGTGATTTAAATTTCCCTTCAGTAATTTTATCAGGTTGTTTTTCTTTATGTGATTGATTGGAACTGAAATGGTGAAGTTAGACTTGTCCTGAAATGGAAGAATAATCAGGGCATAGTTCATCAGTAAAAAGAAATCTTAAAGTTTATTTTCAAGAGGGTATGTTCATGATGTCTTGTTTGGATTTTAGTTTAACAATATTGCCTAGTGTATCTAACTGGTTACCTTATTCTATTACTTTAGCCTTTTGTATCACCTTCACTATTTTTCTTCTTCCCACATTCTTAACTAGCACAATGACACTGATTTTTGCTTGGAAAATACATCTAGTTTCACTTGAATTCTTTTATCATCCTTTTATTATTACAAAATGCCACTCCATCACTCAAATGTGATCCATTCTTCAACTCTTTAAAATTGTATTACCATTAAGCAACTCTGAATTGAAGTAAACTCAAATTGGGGTAAAAAACTTTCACTGTGAAGATTTGCTTTCACTGGGTGAGCTGAGTAACCTCAGGTCTTCTTTGGCTGTGAGTAACTATGACTGCGCTTCAAAGAAGCTATGAGGGAAACTGCCCTCTTCATTTTGAACTTACTATTAATCCCAGCCCACATACAATGAACACAATATTATTATGAATTTTGTATAAATTTTTGTGAGGCTAATACAATATGACTGTTAATGCAATATCTATTCTTGTTCATCTGCTGTGTCTCAGTGTGAAGTTAGACACTGAAGCTCAGAAGATGAGGACAGGAGATACTCTTGTATTTTGTAATTGTCCTTTCCACCAGGACTGCTATGAGGATTGGATCCAATAGAGGAAGAATTTAAGAGTGTTTGGAGTAGTCCATAAATGCTAAGGGTTATTTTCATTCGTGTTTTATAATGTTACAATCTGATGAAGTAAAATGTTTGTAAACAGCAAACTGTAATGAAATGAAAGTCTAAGGGAACAGTTAATCCTGCCTCTGGAAATTAGGACCTTAGAAAGGATATGACAGTTAAGTGACTTCTTTAAAGATTGCTCTGTTTTGACAAAGCACAATAATCAAGAGGAATGCATTGTGTGAAGAAAAGAGTGTGATTGCAAGTACTGAAAAGTTGTACTGTATGATGATTTGAAAAGAATTTGAGTAATCTCCTGTTGGCCAACTCTGAAAGGAGATCTAAAATAGGGGTAGAGGAACTCAAAAGAAGTGGACTAAATAACCATTTTAAGAAGCATAAAAAGACTTTACAAATGAGTTGAGTTTTTATCTGTTAATCAACAGGGAAGTTGTGAAAAGTATGAAATGGGCTGTGATATACTCAAATGTATTTTGTTCATGTTTAAGTACTTCAAAGTAGTATATTGTCAGTTATTTTGATTTTCCCTAAAATTTACTATCATGGTCAATAGCAAGAAATTAATCAATCAAATGCATGAAATGTTTATAATCTGAAAAGTTTCTGTGCTCAGTTGGGCAGCATATATACTATAATCTGAGGGGTTTCTGAAAGATGAAATAAGGATACAATTATTCTTTTATCAATTTTAACTCTGTATTATACCCTGTCTGGAAAAGTATATTAGAGGCTTATTAATGGTCTCATTTAGACATCTGATATGTTTACTGTGATAGAGATCTTGCTGCATAAATCAATTTTTATATGAAACTGTTATAAAGTGGTATATAGTTTTTTAACTTCATGGCACCAAGAAATTTGAAATTCAAATCACTAGCTACTGAAGGAAGTTATTAAAAATGCATTAGGGTTGAAAATGTAGCTGTATATAATTGTCACAACAGATACTCAAAACAAATTTATCCTAGATGAAAACTGAAATAGAGCAGTTTACATAGGATCAGCTAATAAATTTTCCTTAATTTTCTAAGCAAATGAAAAAGAAATAGTTTATAGAAATCTTAATGAAATAAATATGAATGCTGTCTATAAGGAGGAAAATATAAATAAAATCTTTCAGAATGATGAATAAAAATAGAATGATATGAAGTTTCAGGGATGAAAATTACAGGCTGCCAAAAAAAATGTTGCTTGAATTGGAACCAATATCATTTTCTAAATCTTCTATAACCAGATACTGAAAACATCATTTCATTCTATCTGCTTTATGCCTGTTCAGTGTTATTTAAAACATCTGAGAGAGTCCAGGAAATGATGACAGTGATCTGAAAAAAATATTACCTGAATAGCATATGCCTAAAAGCAAAATTCTTGGTAAGTGCAGACACAGTGTAGGTACACAGGGTTACTTTGACTACTCCTATTATGATTTCATGAAGTAATGGCTTTATGCTTGGAGGAATGCAAGCTTGATATGATGTGAAGAGTGTTAAAAGGCCAACTGTCTCCTGCAATACCTACTGGCAGTTTCTGGAGTGATTGCCATTCATTTGGATACAAGTTTCTTACCTATTTTTTTCATTCATTCATTACCCGCGCCCCCATCCATCCATCTGCAATCTCTACTCTTGAGGTTCTAGTTTCTTGAACATAAGCGTCTACTAACATACACATTGGTTCTGGAACAGTTCCACTGTAACCCAGGGTCCTTTGCTTTTCTACTCATACAATTGATTGTTTTATAAATTACATGCCGGTTACTCAGGAAATGCTCAAAGAAATGGAATATAAAATGTTGTTTTATATAGGGTGCAAAAGGAGGGATGCTAAAACAATGCAACATGTGGGTGAAGTGCTTCTTAATGCAAAACTCCAAAGTCAGAGGTTAGAAGAGGAGGGCAGGTGTGATGGTCTTAGATGGAGGGGATTGGGGAAGTTGTGATCTCAGAATAATTGGGAACATCCACAGTGAAATTTGTCCTTCATAATATTAGAATTGAGGTCCATAAGCCAGGCGTGGTAACACATGCCTGTAATCCCAGTACTTGGGAGGCTAAAACAGGAGGATCACCAAAAGTCTGAGGTCAGCCTTGGTTATATAGTGAGTTAAAAGTCAGCCTGAACTGCATAGAAAGACCCTGTCTCCAAAAGCAGAAAACAACAACAACAAGGAAAAACAACTGAGGCCAATTAAAATTTCCCCACATATAAGATTTCTCATTAAAAATTTTTCTGTGTGCCTTTAGGATCCCTGGAAAATAGACCACTCTGACACTGAGATTTTTGTTTATAACCTCTCACTTTAGAATAGCTACAAATCAGACTTTTAAAAAATATTTGTATAATTGATCTAAACTTGACTGAGAGTTTATAAGTATAATTTATATCAGAAAAAAATATTGCCTTTATTTTACTTTTGAAACTACCCACTTTTTAAGGCAATCATTTATAATGATGCTATCTCATGATATGCTGTAATTTAAACAGTGTATTTTCCTATCTGTAAAATGTAGTATAGCACACAAAGTAAGGGAGATATTACATGTAAGATGTCATGTAAAGGTAAAACAGTTATTGTTGTAAAAGCCATTTTTGCTTCAGACTGTATCTTGGAAATCAGAAAGATAATTCATACAAACTTTACAAATACTTTTAGACCCATTTCCATGATAATGTAACTTGTAATTTTAAAAAGGTCATTTTACATGGTAAATCAGATAATGTTAAAGAATATTCAGTACTGCAACTCCACTTTTATATCATTCCCATCATTTTCCAAGCATTTTTACATTTATTTCAAAGATTTAGATCCAATCGCTTTAATCATTATTTCAGAATTTCCACAGTGCTTTTTGGTTTTTTTTTTTTTTTTTGGTACCAGGAGCTGCTGAGCTAAATCCCCGGCCCTGTGCTTTTTTAATTTTAAAAATCTTTTTTTAATCCCTCAGCAAATTCTGCCAAATTATGCAGTAGCTGACAGATGTGACAGAAGAGAATTTTGTGGTATGATTTTCCTGAGAATAAGTGTTTTTTTCTATTATCAATTAAAATTTATATATTATACTCTGTTACGAATGTATATTCATTTACAACCTAAGATTTTTAAAAATATTTCAATGAGAATTTATTCTTGAACACTTTGTCCCTCACTACAAATATCTTTTCAATATATAAATATTACTACTTCATATTTATTTTAAATATATACAGCATTTTAATTTTTAAAGCTTTCTAAAGCTAATACTTTTATTAAAAACAATAACATTTTAAATGGCTGTTAGTCAGTTCTAGTTTATATTCCAAGAGCAACCACCAAATAAAATCTATTGATAAGAAAAGAAGCCTTGAATTTAGGGAACTGTGAACTTAGAGACTCAAACTACTTGCTTGATGATAATTG
Organism: Heterocephalus glaber; assembly: GCF_053883595.1. NCBI lineage: Eukaryota > Metazoa > Chordata > Mammalia > Rodentia > Bathyergidae > Heterocephalus > Heterocephalus glaber. The sequence goes on along the minus strand of NW_028258142.1, from coordinate 11,579,432 downwards.
TTCCATTTGTTAACTTGGAATTATTTTCACATATAATTTGGTCTCCCAAAGTAGTCAAGTTCTTGCTGTACAGTATTAAGAGAGGCAAGGTATTTCTTTTTGTTTCTGTGGCAATTTTTTCTCTTTATTTGAAGATGGAGAGATAAGAATAAATGCAAATATCTAAGTGCATACACACGTATGGTCACACAGATATACAAATTGTAGCTGCGTGCTTTAAATGCAGCTAGTTTTTTGCTCAATTCTCCTTTTCTATTTCTTTGAATCAAGTTAATCTTATTAAGCTATCACGTTAAAATTTATCCTGATTTGCAGTGGCCTGGAAATTCTCTAATCCTCTTCATTCTTTCCTAAGAGGTTTATGAAGATTGTCCTCCCACATGATGTTCTCCTAGTCTCAGAGCTGGGTTAGCCAACTCTGCCAGAATGGACCAAGAAGTCCCCTTTCCTAGTTTTATTGTAGTTGTTTTTTACAAGTAAATTCATCTCAGCTGTCTAGTACTATGCCCAAGATCTGAATGTTTTATGCAGCTCAAACACTAACAATATTTGCGATATTGTTTTAGTTTTCTATTGCTGAGTAACAAATTATTACTAACTCAGGAGGTCAAGAGGCATCCACACATGAGCTCACAGCTCTGTAGGTGAAAAACAGGCCTCAGCCTTGCTCCACATTTCACCAGATTAAGTCAAGGTATCAGGTAGACTGAAGTTTCCTCTGGTGATTCTGAAGAAAAAATTTCCCAAGTCCCTTGTGTTGTTAGCAGAAATCAGTTTCTTGCAGCTGTAGGACTGATTTCCTCTTTCCTTGCTAGCTGACAACAAACAGAGGCCTCCATAGTCCTTGTCGGGGGGTTCTTTCCCTCCCCAAGCAAGCAGGGAACACCACGTCCTTTTCAGGCTTTGGGTCTTTGACTTCCTTCCTAGTGACTGGTTGGAGAAAAGTCCTGCTTTTGGAAGGCTTCGATGATGATGTCAAGCATGCCTTGGGGTATTTCTCTTTCTTAAAGTACAGAAAATGGTATCTTATGACATAACCTAATATAAGGCATGTAGAGCAGGGTTTGGGGTCTCTCAGAGGACTCTTTAGAATTACTACCAGTAATATTTGATATTCTTGTAAGTCCCAGTGGTTGGTAACTTGTTTGCTGTGGCTCCATGACCACAACTATTCAGCATTGTGGCAAAACTTTCTATAATTGATGGAAAGGCGTTAATCACAACTAACACAGCTTCATTCAAAAAATCTGTGGGCATTTTTATACCATTTCCCAGGTTATTTGTTTAAAGTTTAGCAGTATGATCAAATTCTAGTGACCTAAAATTAGAATTTTTGTTTTATTTTCCTTTTAGGAAAGAAATTTCAGGCTGACAAAAGTAAAGGAATCACCTATCACTCATGCCCTATTTTTGATGTGTGCATATACAAGTATTGGAAGTGAAATATAATGCAATTTTTTTCGATTCAGGCATGGAGTTGGATTTAATTCATTGCCAACTCAACACCAACACATAACATATTTCTTCCTTCTCTGTACACACTACAGAGACAGAAAAAGTTGAATGATCATATTTTTACACTTTCTACACATAAGGAGGCACATTTCTGGTGAATGAGATATAAATTTAAGTCTTTTGGAAGCTACTGAAAGGACTTTACATTTTCTCATGTGACCAGCAATATCCCCTAATCCTTTTACCTAAATCAAATGCTTGCTAGTTGGAGGTGCAGTAGCCATTTTGTGAACATGAAAAGATGATTCTGAGAAACGCTAAGAGAAAAGACATATGGGCCTAGGGTGCTACCTTCATCATCATCAAAGTTCTGAACCGACCCCAGTAACTGCTTACTTCAAAGTTCTTATGTGAGAAAGATTCATTTGTTAATCAGTCAGTAGCAAACTTTTTTTGTAAAGGACTCAAGAGTAAAAAACGTAGGCTTTGCAGACTCTAAGGTCTCTCAACTATGTCTTTATAGTTTTTAAAACAACCATAGACTGTATGTAAAGACATGGGCACTGCTATATTGTGATAAATTCCTATTTACCAAAGCAAGTGGTCCACCAAATTTGGTCCATAGGTCATTTGCTTACCCCAGATTTCAGCTACTGATAATTGGGTTCTCTACTATTTAAAGCTACATTTACTGTCTACATTTCTTAAATTGTAAAATCTTAAGCATTACACCTAGATTCGGTAAATATATAGCTAAACACTAACTAAATATTGTCAGCCATTAACTCATAGATCACAACTAGATTTGGCCTTTTAGCTTTTGGTGCCTTTAAGAATTCATATATATATTCCTATATAATTTGACAACAAACTTTGTGGCTTGAAAGAACATAATTTATCCTCCTTGAGAAATATCTTTCCCAAACATTTCAGATCTGCAGTTCTTCGATGTCAGGATGTAGAAGCATGAAAAAGGAAGGTCAGAAACCAAGGTGTCTGTTGGAGCACACTTCTCTTTGTGCTCTGCACAGGGCTACTGGTGGCAAGGCCCTGGCTGCCTTACCCAGCATCGGGTGGCTCGAGATGCCCCTTTGTTTGTGGCAGCATTGCTTCTGTCTCTCCCTTTGTCTTCACAGGACTCTCTGCCTTGTGTCTTTGTCTCAAGTCTCCCTCGAGTCTTTTATAAAGACATCACCCATTGGATTTAAGATCCACACTAAATTCAGAATAGTTTCCCCACAATATTCTGAACTTTACTAAATCTACAAAGACCCTTTTTCCTAATAAGAGCACATTCACAAGTCATGGCTGCTAAGATTTAGACAAGTCATTTTAAGGGCCATATTTAACCAACTGTAATACTGAAGAAATTTAATTTTGTACATTTAATAAAAAAGTCAAAGTAGCTAAATGATATCTGTTAATATCTGTGCAGTAAATCTCTAGCTCTCAAATTAAGAGCAGCATTATACTCAATGAAGCATGGTAAATTTATACATATAGAGGAGAGGTACATAGATTTCCTATGATAGTGTATATTTTACTTATTGTGTTCTATTTTTCTGCATTTCTCAGTCATTAATATGCATTACCTTTGTTTCATAGTAGTCTCAAAATAATTTAGGAGTAATAATGTACTGCTGTTATCTTGAATTCTCTATAATTTAAGGCTCTTTTTTTGTTCAATTTTCCTTCATGTAGTAACTTTTTGTTAAGTTATTATTTGCCATTGGTAAATCACATGACTTTCAGGGCAAAGCCTGTTGCATAAATTCATACAAAACAGGAAATATAGCCCTTACTCTGGCCATGAATTTAACTGTGTCATGGGCCCCCAAATCAAGATAGCCATCTTCCACATTTTTACAGTGAAGAAAGGTCAGTTCTAAATTTACTTTATTAATAACAATTTTTTGGTGGTAAGTAATAGAAACCCCAATTTAATGTTCAAAAGTGAATTACATATTGTAGCACATCCAAAAGAAAACTAGTTTCAGGCCTAATTGATTCGGTAACTGTATCTCAGCACTAAAATTGACAACTCTTTTGTATTCTCTGCCTGTGCTCTGGCTCCTCAAGGATTATCTCATCTTCCTCAGTCTAGTAGAATGGCAGATACAGCCCAACAAGAAGGTCTACACTGATACTAAGAGATTTCTGCCAAGGGACAAGAGATACGTGACAAAAGGGTAGATTCTGATACCAATGAGGGAATTAGACCTGGAAGCCCAATAGAGAGCCAAAAGTGTCTTCAACAGTCATCGCTTGATGTGTGCACAAGATTGATTCTAATGAAGATACAAAAACTTGCAAATGCTGAAGTCTTTTATAGAACAGCATAAGAGCTGGGGCTATAGTAGAGTGCATAGCATGCATAAGGACCTGGTTTCAATCCCCAACAACAACAAAATGTATTAGTAAAAATAAAACAGCAACAGAGTATTTGTATATGACCTATATGCATCATCCCATATACTTTAAATCACCTGTAGATTATTTCTACCTATACTCTAAATGCTAAGTAAATAGTTGTTACACTATATGGCTTAGGAAATTATAACAAATAAAAAATTCTTTATATGCTCATTACAGACATAGTTATCTTTCATAAAATATTTCTAATCTACAATTGTTGGATTCCAGGATGTAGAACCATGGAAAAGGAGCTAATTTCAATTCTAATATAATTGTGGCCTATAATTATTCATGTGTAGATGTTACATTTCATAATGTGCTTAATATTTGAGAGACCTTATATCTGTCAAAGATATAAAAGACTAAGATGATAATGAACATCTTGGGATAATCACATAGCTAACATGGGAGTAAACTATTTTTATATGGCTTGTCAGAACACGTAAGGTCTCTCACAAGTAGCTTTCAGAATGAATAATATTGATTTTTTAATAATACACAATCATTTTTATTACCAAGAAGAAGAATTATAAGGAAATAGCTACTGTAAAACTGATGTGTTTACTTGAAAGGAAGCAATAATAAATATTTCTATAAAAGTTTGTGTCAGATATTGAAGCATAAAATGTATTAGATAATAAAAATACTTAAATTTATTATTATGAAAGCTTAGGAATCAAGCAAGAGAGATTGACATGTGTTAAGTATAATAATAATTGTTAATAAAAAACAGGAAAAATGCTATCTTCCTACTGGAAAATCAATAGTTTCTATCTTACTATAGTTTTATTAAACTTGCTCTAAAAATGTGCTATTTTATTCTCAAAAAATCAATGCTCTTCCTCAATTGAAAAAAGCCTAAGAGGTTAGCAAAATACCAGAATTAATAAGCATTATTAGTACAATTAATGAAAAGTGTAATTTATATTATATTCATTTGAATCTACTTGAAAAAAATCTAAAGGTTCATTTTCTTTCAATTTTCAAAAGATAATTAGATTTAAAAAAGAAATACAGCTCTTAAACAAGTATGTATCTATCTCAGTTGTTGTGAGGTAAACTGCTAAGAGACATTTTAAAACTAAGAATTTCAATATATATATTTCCCCCTATTTATTAGGGTAGTAAACACTAAAAATAAATGTTTATAGTATAAGAGGTATATTGAGTGCGAATACTTAATTTGTAGTGATAGGCTAAAGGAAAAGATACATAACACAAATGACATGATGATTTTTAAATTATACAATTAATTTTAATTTATTCTCAATGTTTCTAAACATGCTAATAAAAATCACTCTAAAAACTTAAGACTCAGTTGGAGAAAATATGACCATGTACCTCAGCCCATATAATATACTCTCTGTTAACTGGCTGCAATGGTAGAACAAGTAAAATGCAATTAAACCTTCTGAGCTACAAGAAGAGCAGTTTCTCTCTGTGATGTTTGGTCTAGTTATTTATAAATCCTAAAATGCCTCGGTATGCCCTCCATCTCAGAGCGCACAACTCAAGAAAGCAAGTCCCATTCTTCAGTCTTTTCTCATTCCACAGAATCTGAAAGGAATAATCAGTCCACTAGTGCCTAGTGATCTTCACTGTGAAGACCACTTGTCAGACCGCCAAACAAACAAACCCACCGATGCTGAAGTCTAGCTGTGCAAAGAATTAATAAATAAATGGCATGAATCTGTTACAGCTCATGGGAAAAAACCCTACATCAATAAAAGAATTAGAGATATAAGTTCAGAAGGAGAAACAAAATCACTTTATTAGAAAAGGAAGAAAAATAGGGAACACAATTACTTTATTAGAAAAGGGGGAGAAGTAAAGAGATAGATAGCTCCCTTGTCTGAATAAGGTAGGAGTCGGAACTGGAACTCTGGAGGGTTCTTTATTCTCAGCCCCTATTATTACATGGTGAGGAAGGGGCTATCCCCCTTGAGAGCTGCGATACTTGACTGGCTATTCTAGACTGAGACCCCTGATTTGGCCACTGTCCCTTCCATCACCTGTGGGTACATTTTTGGATAAGCACTTTTACGGCCCCTTTGTCCTGTCCAGGGCTTTGTCCTGTGAGATTTACAGCAGAGCCCCACATTCAAAGAACAATTAGCAAAAAGAGATACATGTGCATTTTAGTGTATTTATATGGCAAGTGAATAATAAAATACATGTACATATATGAATATATATATGTGTGTGTGTAGGTGTTAGTGCATATTTTATATACCGAGTTTTTTTCAATGTATCCCCCTCCCCACTTTGTTCTGTGTGTGTGTGTGTGTGTGTGTGTGTGTGTGTGTGTGTGTGTGCATAATTGGAGGTGGAAAGAGGAGAGAATTGAGCTGTGACCTGAAGTGAGCCAGGCCAGGCAGCCTTATCAGCTCTCTTCCCATTTATTTTTCTTAGCTACTTTCTCTTGCTGGGTTTAGCCCTTTATTTACAAGAAAACTTTCTGAGGCCTTTTAACTTTTCCTGCCTGTCACTCAACTTTCCCTACAAACCAATGAAAGAAATCTACCTTTGCTTGCTGAGCCTAAGAATACAAGCAGGTTTCATAATTAGCCAAGAAGGCGTATAAGTTCAGTCAGATTCCAAGGTCTTCAGAAAAGGCCCAAGCGGGGAGAAGTTATTAGCTCTGCATAAACTATTGAGAAAGACGTCTTGAAAAGTGGTTATGACTTTGATAGGAAGCTGTGGAAATAGCGTGCTCCAAGCAGATTACCGTGTGAAAGGATGACCTTTGTATAGCAAGCTTCTTATTTAGGAAAACTGAGAGATTTTATGGCTGGGTCTTACCTTGTATTGAGGGTTGGAGTAGAAAAAAATTAGATTAGATGTGCATGTGAGAACAAAATCCCAGAAAATCTTCAAGTCCTTGGTGAAGAGTGAGAACTTAATTAACAAGGTGTTATTCTTTGGTTTTCAGTCCTGCATGTTAATTTAGAAATGGTTGCATGTTTAATTTAGAGATCCTAGTCTGGACGAAATGTGAACAAGATAATGAAATGTGAGGAGTGAGTGGGCCGATGGAAACAAAATGCTAATATTTCAGATGACAGAGAGAGGTTTGAATGAGTCATGAAGTTGTGGGGAGGAAGCAGTGAGTGGGAGAATGTTAAAGAAGTGGAAATGATGAAACTTCATGACAGAACAGAGGCTGTCAGTCCAGGAAAGAGCTTCTTGTGGGGCAATGGATTTGAGTGGTCCACGAAACAACACCGTTCTTGTCACAATGCTGTATGTTACTTGTGTTATCCACCTGTTTGCAATTTTACTGTCTTGGTGCAGAAGCAGTAACAGGTAAAACTGCTGCATTAGTCAAAGCAGTGGTTCCAAACAACACTAGCTGTCATTGTGTTTTTCATACCCAGGCAGTCACTTACATAAATAATCAAATACAAAATGACAATTTTATTCTCACTTTACTCAAGAATACTTTTGATGAAGCAATAAAGAATCATATTGTTAATCTAGATCTCACATATGACTCTTTAATGTTCTACTTGACAAAATGGGAGACTCTCAGAGCGCTTGTGCTGGGTGCTGGTGGGTAGTGGTCACCTGAAGAGTAGCTGGAGCATGGCTGTGGATGCGACAAGCAAAGTGCCTACTTCTTAAAAAGGAGAACAAACACTCATTTTAATAAAGATGCAACTGATGGCCAAGCTGTGATCGTGCAGTGTTTGGGATTTATCAGCTACATTCTCAGAAATGGACTAAGTGAGCCAAGCTTCAAGAAAAACAACCAAGAGTGTTTAATGAAAATGTAAAAATTTAAGTTTTCGGGGAAAATTAAAATTTGAGAAACTTGAATTTGCATTATTGAGTTTGGCAGCTTTCCAAAACTTATTTTTTTGAGAAGATCATGGATGAGAATAATGACTTTTTAAAAAATGCATTAGTCCGTGTTCACAGTACATAAAGATTACACTCCTGCGGAGTTGGTGTATGCACACAGCATAGCTTAATGCTTTTCTCGTCCCTTTTCCTTCCCCAGCCTCCCCCTCTCCCTCCATCTTTTGATTCCCTTCCCATTTGAGAAAAAAATCTATCTCCCTGCTTCCTATTATCTATGTTTTGTTTTCTATTTATATTTTGAATTCCCATATAGTAGAAACCATGTGATATTAAAACTGGAGTGTCTCATTTATTTCACTTATTATTATGGTATCAAGTTGCATCCATTTTCCTAAAACTGACTGAAGTGTATCCTTCTTTATGGCAGAGTAGTACTCCATTGTGTACTTTTCTCTAGCCATTCATCTGCCTGGATATATGGGCTGTTTCCCAGATTTAGCTACTATAAATTGTGCTGCTATAAACATGGGTATGCATGTATCACTGCAATATGATATATTTAATATTTTTAGGAAAATGCCTAAAAGGAAAATAGTTGTGTTGGATAGAATTTCTAATTTTAGTTTTTTGAGGAATCTCCATACTGATTCTCATAGTGGTCGCATTAATTTACCTTTCTATCAAAATGTAGAAGAGTTCCTCTTTCCCCGCAGCCTCACTAGCATCTGTTATTGTTTGATTCTGTGTGATAGCCATTGTATCTGGAATGAGATAGAATCTCAATGTTACTTTAATTTGCATTTTTCTAATATGTATTTATTGGCCATTCATATTTCTTCTGGAAAGTGTTTATTCATTTCACTTGCCCATTTTTCCATTTTTTGATTTGGTCTTTTATTTGGGGTGGTCTAATATTTTAGAGTTCTTTATGTATTCTAGATTGAAGTCCTCTGTCTTAAGAATGGCTGGCAAAAAGTGTTCTCATTCTGCAGGTTGTCTCATCACTCTGTTGGTTGTTTCTTTTGCTGTACAGAAGCTTTTCAATTTGATCGCATTTGTTGATTCTTACTACTATTTCTTGTGCAGTGGGATTGGATTCAGAAAGTTCTTGCCTATGCCTATGACTTTAAGAATTTAACCTATTTCATCTTCAGGTTGTTTCTGTTTTAACAGATCTTTTCCAACTTTAATTTTATGCAATATGCTCATGCCATATTTACAAGATCTGGATAACTCATTGAACCAGTGTCTTTCCATCAACCAGATCATGATGATACAAAACCATGATTGATAAAAGATCCATTCAAAGTTGAAAATCAACCTATGGATTTTAATATATCAGAGTAAGAATGTGTATGACATGGGGTAAGACTCATCATTGTGATACTCGTCAGGAGAAACTTTGTCCAGTTTGAAGATAGAATGACCAAGCAGAGTATCTAGAGTTGCCTGAAAATGCTCTTAAGTTATTCTTTCTTTTTAGACCTGTATATCTGTGGGAGGCCTTTTTCACATACTTAATCAAAACAGCTGAATGAATTCAGAAGCAGATAAGAATATAAAGTATTTTCTATTAAGCCAGACACTTAAGAGTTTTACAGAAATTTAAAATACTCACACTATTTGGGTAATTAGTTTTATTTTAAAACACTATTTCTGTTAGCATGAAATGATTTTATTATTTTAACATAAAATTAGTATTCAATAATGTAAAAGGCTAATATTTTTCATAGCAATACTTAACAGATACAACCCACGTGAATACAGTTGGGTGAGACAGTCAGCCGTCGTGTTTTTATCTTTTTACCTGTCATTTAAAATCCAAGTGGCATGTCTGCAAAGTGGTTATGAAACATAGTCATAGAAATCTTCTTCCTCTGTGCCTACTTAGTTCTTTTCTTCCTTCTCTCACAGGATTCATTGTAGTCATTTTTTACTGTTATCCTAATTAAATGGTGAAGTTCTATAGAAAGTTATATTTTCCATCTTTGACTTGTCTACACTTTAACTAAATGAACTGTTTATGGATTGCATCCTGAAATAAAAGTAAAATAATTAACAATATCATCATTTGGCTATGTTTATATTTGGGTATTAATTCTATCATTTATCAGACCCTAACAATTTAAAATGTTGATCATGGCACTGATTGATTTGAATTTGAACAACCTAAGTTATTTTCAGGTAATTTCTTCCTCAATTCAATTTGTCATATTTATTTAAAATTATTAATTTTATTTATGCCAGTAAATTTTGATCAGTATTTCCTGATTTTACAGCCATGTAAAAAATCAGTTTTTCAGAAATGCATATTGAATTTCTTTTAGACTATTTTAGCAAGCAGGCTTGTGATTATTTGAGACAAAAACAATAATTATTAGATAATGACATTACATGTGACTTAAATAAAGAATGAGTTACTTCATTTAAAAATACTTTTCCTAACATTCCACTTTTGGTAATATGACAAATGAGATAATCATGAAGAGCCATCATGCTTCAAAATCCTTAGAAATTTCATTCCATACCTTCTCAGACAAGAAACTTCACCTTTCTGAATTTGCACATAACTGCCAAGGTGCCACAGATATGATTTGGTGTTCCAAATTTTAGCACATAACCTGCTAATACAGAAAACTGAATCAGCAAACCTGCAAATGCAGAAATTGCTAACCTGCAAATACAGAAATCATGAACATAAAGATCAATCTAACCCAAAAAATTGTAACAAATTGAATGATTTTCCTTGACAAATAAATTTTAGCAAAAGTTTCCATTCTGATATATACACTTCTCCATTTCCACACATACTAATATTTCAACTTATTCTTTTTGCCTTCGATTTTTGTTTATGTGCTTTTTTATAAGGACATTTGTCTAACTCACATACTACAATGTTAAATAAAAATGGGAGCACTTGCTAACTTCTTACCATATTGTATGTTAAAGATACTAATGTATCACTGCCATTAATACCCCTCAAAATACTTCCTTTTGCTTCAAACACACTTATTCCATTGTTCTTGCCACTTTCTAAAGTAGTTCTGAAAATACTTTTTCATAAGTGTGATTACTTGTGCTGTCATGCCAGCCTTGATAATTCAAATCAATTCCAGACTTTTGCCATTCAAGGTCACTTTAACTTTAGGGAAGAGTCACAAGCCATACTATGCCAGAGCATGTGGATAAGGTGGATGAAGACACATCATAATGTGTTTAGTTGACAAAAATGGCCATACACATTTGGTCAATTCGAGTGATCAGTAAATATGGTGAATGATTAAATTTTAAAACTTTATTATAATAAAAGACATACTGGTATTAATTCCTATCAAAATACTCCCCCCTTACTTCTGACACACATCCCATAATTCTTGGCAATGTGTCTTTCATTGTAATAAGTTTTCTAAAATTTAAATTTCATCATAGTTTTTCTCACCCTCTGTATATACAAAAAAAATTATATATATATATGTATATGTATGTATCACTTGACTTTGACTTTCCATATTCATGGGTGCCACATCTGTAGATTCAAGTGACCATATATCAAAACTATTAGAAAGTTGTGTGTAGGGCTGGGGATTTATCTCAGTGTTTCACCCACCTGCCTCACAAGTGCAAGGACCCAAGTTCGATCCCAGATACCAAAAAAAAAAAAAGTTGTGTTCCCATTGAATATGTACAGGCTTTTTTCTTGTCAGTTTTCTGTAAGCAATATAGTATGACAACTGTTTATATAGCATTTATGTTATATTAGCTATTATAAGTAATCAGGTTTATTTAAATTGTATGGGAAGATACGTGAAGGCTATATGCAAATACTATGCAATTTTAATGAAGAATTGAGGGTCCTCTGATTTAGGTATTCATGTGGTGTGGGGGCAAGGCTAAAACCAACCCCTCATGGATATCAGTGGACAAATATGCGTGCAGATAGATTATGCCATCAAAAAAGTTGAGATTTGTATTTATTTAGTTCCTGTGTTTATCAAAATACTAATTAGCAAAATAATTTCCAAAATTATCAATGAGAATTCCAAATTTGGAAAAGATAAAATTATAGATAGGCAAAAATAATGAATTTATTATAGAATACCGTAGATATGACATTACAGGATGCCCTAAAATGATATTAATAAGTTGTTTATTATGCTAGCTATTTCTCCTGCTTCCTGCTAACATTGATCCAGAAATAGAAAATATTTTAAATTAAAAGAAAAACAAAAATTTAGTATGTTGAAAAGTGCATTCGAATAAATTAAATCACACCAGCTTATTAATCATTAAAGATTATTATTACAAAATTATTGATTAAACTACATGATGATGTGTTTCAGAGTAGCTGGAAAAGTAAATATTTTCCCAATTCTGTTGCCTGTGAGGAAAAATAAGATGTACAAGTTATAGTAGAAGTTTTACCAAAAAAGCATTAAAAGCAAGTTTATTAAGTGTATATTAATTTCCAGATGAATAAAGAGTTTAAAATTTTGGGTCCGTAAGTCATGGGTTGACCTTGATATGAAAAGTAGTGTGCAGATCATGGTTTATGTTAAATAACTCAAAATTTTAGATCAATCTTGCCAGTAGATAGGTGTCAATTCCCCAGGGCTATAGTCCTCTCAGAATTTGCATGATAGGTGGGAGTTGGGAGAGATAGTAAACCCAGTCCATATTCAATAGATATCTAGCAATAATCCTCTTTGTATCACAATTGCTACTGTTTTCTGGGAATAAAATTTTATCAAAAGTATAGAGTCCATGGAGCTAGATAATATTACAGTAATAGATAAAATTACAGTAAACAATAAGGTCAAAAAGGAAGATACTTTAAATGTTTTATGTATTGTTTTTGACATTTAATTAAAAATTAGTAAAATTATCCATTTCAAAGTGATCTAAGATAGTGATACCCTGATTATTTGTTTAAGCACTACAATATAAAATATATACTGCATACTGACTTAAAAATACTTTTTTCTTTTAAGGTAACTGAATTGCACAACATCAAAAATATTACCAGACTTCCTCGAGAGACAAAGAAGCATGCAGTGGCAATTATTTTTCATGACGAAACATCCAAGACATTTGCCTGTGAGTCAGGTAAGCAATTACAAGCCTTTCTACAGCTTGAGGAAATTTACTCTTTCTGAGACAATGAGTCAGAGAGATGAAGGTACATTCTGGATAGCATGGCTTTTAGTAATGAGAAGTGTTTTTGAAGACTTTAGGAACAAGTTTAACATAGTGATTTCTACAGAATTTTTGGGTGCTTGGTGTTGTGTGCCTGTGTCTGGATTTTGTACTCAAGTGGTCTCAAGATCTGCATGTTTCTGTTCAAGCTTTGACAATTAAGTAAACAATACCTGGGAGACATTGTTAGGGTGAACATGTCACTTGTACTCTGGTTTTTGCTGTGGATAGCTAGCTGTAGGTATTTGGGGAGGCAATAATAACAGTGCCGTCTAAAATATGGCCAAGAACAGCCTAACTCCTCAGGTGTTTCAAAACAGAGCTTTGAGCAGTTTGTTGCTTTCATGGTTTCTCAGTGCTACAAGTAAATAGACTTCAGTTTGAATTTTAATATATCAGCTCATAAACCACTCTGATATTATTGAGACTCAATTAGTTTGTGGTTTGAACTTCAGTATTTTTCCACATTGTAATCCTTGTGCAGTACTGTATTAGTTGACCTATTGCTTTTTAACGATTTTGCTCCATGAAATAGTCAATTTATTTTATAATGGATGTGAGCAAAAGATACAAAGGATTTGAAATAGATGAATTTAAAACAATAGTGAAGTCTTTAGAAAAAGCTTTATTATTTTTAAGGGGAAAATAAAGTTTCTGGTTAAACTTCATTGCTGTAATTAATACCAAGGTATATTATCCTAAGACTGACAATTTCACTCTACCTAAATAAAATTGCTCCCATTTCCTCACCTACGCTTACTGTACTTTTGCTAATTTGATCTGAAATTCATCAAAATCTTCCTCTTTCTCTGAGTTCCTTGATCCTCCTAGCATATTTTCCTTCACTTGACATCTGACCTCATCTTGTCATTTAAATAAATTTTTGGAGTTGCATAGAAGTCTATTTATTGGTAAAAATAAACTTACTTTGTAAGAGAACTTTTTTTAACTTTATGGCTAAAATATATTATCACCCAAAAGTATCTCTGACTTCTTACTGCCTTAAAACTGACCACTTCATTTTTCTCTGGGATCTTAAATATATAATATTAATGTCTCACATTAAAACTAGTAACAGCTACAAAATTGTTTTTTAGAAAAAGACAAAGCAAATTTTTGTTATATTAATTTTTAAATTTTCACTATTTTTTACATTTTTGAAGTTATACTGAGCAATATTATGGATGTTTTAGTGAGTCTGGAATCTGCTATTTCAGAAACAATAATTATATTTATTTAAGTAAAAAAGTTTTTTAGATTTTCTTTGAAGAGATATGTCTGTTTCATTACTTCATTATTCAATATATTACCTTCGTCACTCTGATTTTTACTGAGATTACAGTGCAAACACAGTTGAATGTAATTTTATGTATTTGTGCAATTAGTTTATCTGATTTAAATTTTTATAAACCATTCTTTACTTCTATCTTAACTTTCTATCAGTTTTTAAAAGTTAATTCTATGACTATTATAAAGCACATAATACTAATCCCTTTCAAATTTTAAATTCTAGAAAATTGAGAATATCTGTGTATGATACACATGAACCATATATAAGTGTGCATCATATATATGCATCTAATTTTTTTCTTGTTGCTTCATAACATTTTTGATATCACTTAACTATTCTCTTCTTTACGGGTCATAGGACATATACCAGTGGGCCAGAAAACAGCATTCTTATTTCCATTCTGATACTTAAAGTGATTTTAATGAAGATGCATTATTTAGATACCACACATACTATTATGTTCACATCATCCCAACTGCCTAGAATAGAAATATTCTTCTCCATAATGTATTGATATTTTTACATAAATTCAGAAGCCCTCATTCACGTACATCAGATTTAACAGTACCTGTGAACCTGCCTGTGCTATTTGATATTCTTAAGTGTGACTTCAGGAATGTTGTTGAACTATGCACAACAGACCACCAGGGTGTTCAAGACAGCGAGTTTGTTACCAGACCCGTAGCAACCAGCTCTTCCAGTCCTGGTGCTATGGTCTCAGTGTTGCATCTTCACTTAGGGTTCATCATAAACAGAACACACTTCTCCCTGAATCAGCTGAATGTGTGCATTTTAAAATTTATAGGAAGACCATAAGGACTTAGCATCTTAAAATAAAATCACAGAGTACACCTACCATCCAGATCTTAGTTTCTAATAGTAGGAATCAGGGATTCTTGGAGAAATGACTGATTCTAAAACTGGGGCAGGAAATATATAAGATGAACTTAGAGCATGTAGCAGTGCCAGAAAGTATGAAAGTATTTTTTTTTTAATTAGAGTATGTCAAAGGGACATAGAAGTTCCCAGAGGTCAAAGCTGTTGGAAGCCATAAGAAAAAAATGACCAAAAAATTAAATAGTACGTGATAATTATCCAAGTTATGAAATATTTATAAGCCAATACTGATATAAATGCTTAAATAAATACATGGGAGCAGACAGATAAATATCCCATACAGAAGAATTTCAAATAATTTATACAAATATCATGCCGTCAGTGAAATAGTGTGTAATCTCCAATCCTTAAGTAAGAGCCGTTCTCTAGGATTTCCTTCTAAAGGGAGTAGTATAGAAAGTAATGGGGTATGAGAGAATAATTAGAGTAGAAAAAACTAACAGGTTTTTCCTCAGAAAGATCAAGGTCAACATCATCAAAAAACCAGAAACTTGTTCTTGGCAAACACTTAGGTATACTAAAAAAAAAGGAGACTAAAAATCACAGATGAAAAAGGAGACTTTATAATTAACATCATAGAAGCACAAGGATTATTAGGGATTATTATGAACAACTATATGTGAACAAATTTGATAAAATAGAAAATAGACAAATTGCTGGTAGCATACACTCTACCAAGATTGAATAATAAAGAAATAGAAAATATGAATAGATCAACAATGAATAACGAGATTAAATGAGTATTCAAAACTATTCCATCGGAGTTCTAGTAGTTGAGTTGAGCTCTACTATTTAAAGAAATACTAGTACCAGTTTTTCTTAAATTATTCCTAGAAATTTAAAGAGAATTCTCTCAAACTCATTCTACTCTCATTCTACAAGGCTAGCATCTCAGGGATACAAGGATGGTTCAACATACATAAATTGATAAATATGATATACTACATCAACAAAATGAAGAAAAAAACCATGTGATCATCTTAATAAAGTCCCTAGATGAAATTCAACATTCTTAATGTTTAAAAATCCTGAACAAATTGGATGTAGAAGGTATATACCTCAACATAATGTAGACTATAACAAGCCAACAGAGAACATCACAGTGAATTGGGAAAATCTTGAAATTCACTCTCTAATATCTGGAACAAGATAGAGATGGCCATTTTACCACTTTTATGGAACATAGTACTGGAAGTTTTAGCCACAGTGTTCAACCAAGTAGAAGAAATAATGGCATCCAAAGAGGAAGTCAAATTGTATCTGTTTGCAGATAATATGGTATTATATAGAGAAAATCTCAAAGGCTCTAACAAAAAATAAAAACATTACAACTAATAAATGAGTTTAATAAAGTTGCATGATACAAAAGCAATGTACAAACATCAGTAGTGGTGTTGTGTGCAAAGAGCCAGTTATCTGAAATAGAAATCAAGAGAGCAGCTTGAAATAAAACAGCTATAAAAAAATTAAGTACCTAGGAATAAATTTAACCAAAGGGATGAAAAATCTCTATAATTAAAAATTATAAAACATTGATGAAACTAATTTAAGAGAACATATACAAAATATGAAAATACATCAGTGTTATGCAGTATAAAAATATTATTAAAATATCTATACTATCCAAAGTAATTACAGATTCAATACAGTCTCTGTCATAATGCCAATGGCATTATTCATAGAATTGGAGAAATAATCTCCGTATTTATAGGGATCCATACACGGAAAAACACTCAAAGAAATCTTGAGCAAAAAGAACAAAGTAGAAAGCATTATAGGACTTGACTCCAAAACATACTGGAAAGCTGTAATAATGAAAACAGCATGAAATCACCGTAAATACAGACACAGAGAACAGTAGAACAGAATTGAGAGTCTTGAAGTAAACCCACACATCTACAGCCAATTGATTTTTGCAAAGGTCCTATGTGCACATACTGGATAGAGGTCAGTCTTTTTAATAAATGGTGTTGGGAAAATTGAATATTCACATGCAGAAGATTGAAATTAGATGCTTATTTCTCATCAATATAGAGACCACCTCAAAGTGAACCAGAGACTGAAATATAAAACCTGAAACTTTGAAACCACCACAATAAAAAAAACCTTAAGAAAATGCTTAAGGACATTGGAATAAACAGGGATTGCAGGGAAGGGGTAGGATGGGGAAGGCAAGGCCCCAGAGGAGAAGAAACAAAAGCAAAAAAGACAAATGTGATTAATCAGGCTAGAAATCTTCTACATAGCAAAGGAAACAATCAATAGGTAAAGAAACAGTCTACAGAATGGGAGAAAATATTTGAAAACTATATATGTGACAGATTGATATCCATATTTAAGGAACTCCAGAAATTAATTAATTAATTCATATATAGGCAATTGACCAAAATAGACACTTCTCAAAAAGATGCACAAATGACCAACAGGTTCATGAAAACAAGCTGAATCTCACTAATCATTAAGGAAAATCAAATCAAACTTCAATGAAATATTACCTCACCCCAGTAAGAATGGCTATAATCAAAAAGACAATAAGTTCTGGTAAGTAAATGGAGAAAGGTTACTGTACTGGAAGGAAGTGAAATTCCTACAGCCATTATGGTAAACAGTATAGAAGTTCCTCAAGAACTTGAAATAGAGCTTCTGAATGATTCAGCAGTTCTACCGCTGGGTATATGTCTAAGAGAAATAAAGTCTGTGTTGGGAAAAATATCTGAAACCCATGCTCACTGCAGCACTACTCACATAACCAAGAAATAGAAACAACCTAAGTGAATATCACTTAGGGTAAAGAAAATATTATACATATATGTATATATGTAATATATACATATATATATGAATCTTTCTTAGCCACAAAAATAATGAAATCTCTAACATGAACTGGAGATGATTATATTGAACGAAATAAGCCAAGTACAGAGAGACAAGTGCTAGATGATATTTCTCATATGTGACACCTAAAAAAGTTGATTTCATGTAAGTTAAGAGTAGAATAGCAGTTGTCAGAGGCAGGAAAGAGGAGGCAGGTAGGAAGGGTTTGTGGAGGTGCTGATCAGTGGATACTAAGCAATAGTTAGTTAGAAGTTGTGGTGTACTATTTTTGCACATTAGGGTGACTATGAATAACAATTACATAGTATAAATTTCAAAAATATAAAAGAAAGTATTTTATTTAATCATAAATAAATGTTGTTTGGGGAGATAAATATGTTTATCTGGACTCAAACATTGCACAATGCATACATGTAACAAAACAACCCATGAGAAACTCATTAATATGTACAATTTAAAAACTTTTTCCACAGAAATAACTTTACACATATGAGAAAGTAGCAGGGAAATAAATTATGGCACATCCAATACAATGGCATGTGAAGCAACCAAAAATAAAAATGAGAAATTACTTCATGTACAGAAATGACATGATATCTAAAATCTATTAAATTAAAAAAATAAAAGATTCAAATACACATATATGTGTATAAGAGAGTATAGAATATGGTATGGTATAAAACAATATAGTACAACGTAATATGTTTAATAAACTATCTTGTTTGTGCATACACCACTCCTGAAAGGATATATGAGCAAACTTCTGAGTAGGGAGGGTGCACAATTTCTGTTTAGACATACCAGTTAAAGTTTTTAACTAATTTTTAAAAAAATCTCATCTATAATAACATCAAAGATATTAAAATATTTAGAAATAAATTTAATGAAGTAGATGTAAGATCTGTACACAGATATAAATTGACGTTTTCATCTGTTACACATTCATGAATCCCAGCTGAAGACAAAACGCTCCTAGATTAGAAAAAAAACTGTTACCCAAAATAGGGTACAGTATATTTGTATTACTGCCTTTTCCCCCAACTCTGGGGAAGGTGATGGGTTTAGCCCAAATGGGTCTCGGCACATGCTATTGACTTGGTGTCACAGCTGCAAATCCCAGGACTTGCAGCCCAGGGCTTTCTGAGCAGGAAGCACACATGTAACCAAGAGCAGATAGGCAGCCCAGCATCCTCACCTCACCTTTGCCTCTGCCAAAACTATATTAGCAGTCCTCTACCCAACTTGTATTTCACACTTGACATTTTTCTTTGTTCTTTTTTATTGTAATATTGGGATCCTACCCAACTTGATGGTATTTGTTAATTTAATTAATATTTTGTAAGCAGCTAGTGTATGGCAAGCATTTATTTGCCTTGGACTGAACACTGAAAAAAAATGATTAAAAATCAATTATTGTAGAGACATTAAGATCAGAATTTTTCATACCTGAATTCTACTTCAAAACTAGCAATATTTTTAATATTTGGAACTATTAAATCTCCTAAAAAGGAATGTGCTTCAATTTATTTTATGAAGCTAGTGCAGTAAAAACTCATATTTCCCTTATTTTAAATAGTTTTTAATTTTAGGTTTAAAAATTAGCAAAATCCTATAGCTACAAGAGCTTAGGATATTCAGGAGAGAATTTAACAGGAAGAGTGCTGTATAAATGAAACTAATTTTTGTTAAACACATAAAACAAGTCATTTCCTTGGGTAGAAAAACATAATACTCCAGTAGAAATTTCTTCAAGGTTAGAAGTATGTTTTATTATGCAATTGTCCCTCAGTATGTGCAGGGGATTGATTTCAGGATGACCATGGACACCAAAAACCAATGAAACTCAAGAATGTTATATACAATGGCATACTGTTTGCATATAACAGATACGCATCCCCCTGTGTAGTTCAAATCTATTTGAGATTACATATATTATCTAATACAGTATAAATGCTACATAGTTACTCTATTGTATTGTTTATGGGGTAATGACAGAAAAAAAATCTACATTTTCAATACAAAAAATACAATTTTTCCAAATATCTTTGATTTTTGGTTAGTTGAATTTTTTGATGCAGAATTTGTAGATCTGAAGAACTAATCTCCAAAATAAGGAATGCATGCAGGCACATCTCAAAGGCAAAACAAATAACTCCATTAAAAAAATAAGCAAACATTTTTCCAAAGAAGACATCCAAGAGCCAGGAGATGTATGAAAAGATACTCGGTGGAAATAATCATCAAGGAAATGCAAATTAAAACTGCAGAGAGCTTTACCTCACATATTTCGGGATGGCTATTATTTTTTCAAAAAGAGAGACAAGAGCTACTAAGAATGAGAAGAAATTAGAATCATCAAGTACAAATTGGTACAGCTGCTATGGAAAACAGTGTGGAGGCACCTCTATTGCACTATATATATATTTATATATATACCACATATTTCATAAGTATGTACAATTATTATGAATCAATAAAAAATTAAAAATAAACTAGAACTATTAGATAATCCAGCAATCCCACTTCTGATCATTTATTAAAAATAATACTGTACTGTTCACTTAAAAGTTAGTTAAAAGGTAAATCTCAAATTTAATATGGATTCTTAGCACAACAAAATAAAATGTTTTTTAAAAGTCCTTATATTTATTTCCAATGAAAAATTACAATTGCCTAGAAGGAATGAGAATTGTTTAAATTAATTTTTCAAGAAAATGGCAGCTGTGGGGCTGGCGATTTAACTCAGTGGTTCCACCATCTGCCTCCCAAGCTAACGACTCAAGTTCAATCCCCGGTACCAAAAAAGGAAAAGAAAATGGCAACTGCTATTGCATAAATATACATACCCTTGATTTATTGAACCTCTTTGGGACCATATCCCACATACATATGCACACCAGTAGGTGAAGATGTAGGTTTCAGTGAATTATATTAATTTTTAGAAATTGGAAGTGAATGTCAACAAAAAGAATAGTTGAACAAATAAAGATACCACTTTGTTTTACTTGCTTCCTTGTTGCTGAGACACAATACCTGACACCATAACTCTAAGGAAAAAAGGGTTGTTTGGGGTCACGGTTTGCAGAGGTTTCAGTTCATAGTAGGCTGGCTACAAACCAGGATGGCATGGTAGAAGGCCCTGGAAGAGGAGGCTTGCTAAGAGTTGGCAGTCAGGAAGCAGAATGAGATCAAGGAGGAGGGAGAGCAATATAACCTTCCAGGCCACGACCCCACTGACCCCACCTCACACTAGGCTTTACCTCCCAAGTTTATTAGCAATAAACTTAAAGTGGACTAATCCACTGATGAGTGTCGCACCCCCATGATCCAGTTACCTCCCCAAAGCCCCACCTATGAGCACATGAGGCTTTCGGGGACATCTAGATATAAACCATAAAAGCCTTATGAAATATTATACAATAACTACATTTCTTTGAATTTTAGTTCTTCATGCAAAACAACTCTCAGCAAAGAATATGCTGAATAATTACATAATGTAAAGAAAACAAAATTCATGTGAGAGTTTTGATCAGGTGTTACCTGAGTAATAGGATATGATGATAAGGTGCATGGAAAAGATTGATGGAAAAAAAAAGAGGGAAGATAATAAAGCAACATGAACAAAACTACTTAGAATATAACTTATCTATTTACATGAATCTCTCTATGTGTAAACTTGTGCATGAATATGTTCAAGTTTTTTAAGTAACTTAGTTACCAAGAAATACAAATTAAAATAACAATGAAGCATATAGTGATGTACTTATCAACATAGCTAAAAATTTTTTAAAAAAATATCAGCACCACTAAATACTTGTGAGGATAGAGAGAAACTAGATCTCTTTAAAGTACTGCAGTTACTTTTTAAAATTATTTGGAAGCCTCTTATGAAATTAAACATGCAATTTCCATATGAGCCAACAGTTAAACTCTTAGGCATTTATCCTAGAAAAAAAGAAACTTATCTTCAGAAACATATGAGAAACTTATCTTCAGAAACATGCACACACAAACATGCATGCAGCCTGTAAATGAGTATTCATAGCAACTTCACTGATAAATGTCACAAATTGGAAACAACCTAGATGTCCTTCAACAAACAGTGGTACCTACATACCACAAAGGAATTTTTAGCAATTAAAGAGAACTATTGGTACATACATCAACCTGAATAAATCTCAAAGGAATTATATTAGGTAGGGGAAGGCTAGATACTATGTGATTCCATTTATTTAATACTTGTGAAAGGCTAATTTTATAAATGGAGCACAGATTAGTGGTTTCCAGAGGTTAGGATTGGATTTAGAAGTCTGGGGACAAGAAAATTATGTAGTCATATAACGATAATATAAACTTGTATTGAAACTGTGCAGTGTCGTGATTGAAATGGTACAAAAATCTGCACAAGTGGTACAAATTATACAGAATTTACACACATGCACACACACACACAAGTACAAATAAAACTGGAGAAATCTGAACAAGATCCATGGTCTCTCAATGGCAATACTCTGGACGTGATATAATACTATAATTTTGGAAAATATTAGCAGGAGGGGAAACTGGACAAAATGTACCCAAGATGTCTTATCCTCTGAACTAATCTCTACTGTTTAATTATATGTGTGCAGTTATCTCAATAAAATTTTCAATAGCAAGTAATTTAGATTTCTATAAATTTTCTTAAAGTTGTGTACAATGTATTTTTTGGTTAAAAGCTGGGGTATGAAGACATTTTCAGGAAAGCATATTTGGTGTAATTCTTATGTACTAAAAAGAAACTGACAATATTAAGGTAATCCTTAGTGCGTGGCTGTGTGGCTTGTGCAAATCTTATGAGCAAAAAGACATTAGTGCAAGAGTATATGTATACAGCTAGCTCTTTACCAACAAAAAGCCCTGAGTAAGCTGCCTCCCTGCCACCAAGTGCTCAACATCAACACCATCCAACCCCCACCTTCCCTTCAGTTCAGCCAGTGTCTCTTGCTTCCTGATTTCTACTATTACTTAGAGCCTCTACCCGGTGAGCACACAGCACCCTGATGCTGGACTTCACACTCTCTCTGAAATCCCTCTACTCTGCCAGGTATCAAGTTCCATGAAGTCATGACCATGTCATCTTGCTCAATGCATATTGTCCCATCACAATGCCAATATAGATGCGATGATTAATTATTTAATTAATTAATACACGATTGAGCAGAATTTATACTTGTTTCGTTATGAAATACTTATTGTTTTTCAAAGAGACTACTTTCTTTCAAAACAAGTTTTAAAAGATTCATTTGACAGCCCCGCTAAGAATATTTAAATTCCCCAGTAGCAGATTGCTGAGTGTTTGTGATCAGGAGTGAATGACCAGGGTGTTCCAAGCGTGTATGTGTAAAATTTGCCATTGCCCACAAACTCTTCTGTGCTAACTCTGTAAGAAAATTTTGTTGAATGAAAATGAGAATTTTAGCCTTTCAGTGAAAAGAACTCCTTTATTTCTTTTTCGTCTATGTTCTATCTCAAGTCCATGCTTAGTAAGTGAAGAAGTAAATGATGTAGACATAGGAAATCCAGTTTGATGAGTGGATTTCATTTACCTTCATTAATAGAAAATAGTATTGGGAGGATTTCATCTAAGTCTTTGTCAGCACATGAAACCTGAAAGTTTATCTCCCACTAATTTAAGGCAAGTTATGTTATAATGTGAATGAGTTAATTTCCTATTTACTTGGAGTGATGAATTTATTCTATGAAATGATAACATTATTTTCTGAGTTCTTCATTCACAATATGTAGTGCAATATTCATGAAAGGAACAAATGCTCTAACATGAAGCATTTTTAAAAGTTGAGGCAAATTCTAAGTCTCAGTATGCCTATTTATTTATAATTATTTTAGATTATTAAATTATTATTTTGTGTCTGAAACACCTGGCTGATGGTTTATCACATCTCAACTTATTTAAATTATATTTCTTCTATTCTATATCTTTATTTCAAAGTGAATATATTTTCTAAAATAATATCTTTTCCCTCTAATTATTTTTAATGAGATGTGTTTCTATCTTACATAATATTATTCACTTTTCTAAGGATTGCTTTTTCAGGAGATTCTCTGTGGTTTTTCTTCTCAGTCTCCACATAATCTTTCCTGCCACACATCAACCAGAAAGGATGCTGTCAAAAATCATCCTTGAATTCAAAGTGAAAAGTAAGAGGCATACATGTCAGCTTTTCTTTTGATTAGCATTTTTCAGCTTTATTATAGTATTACTGTCAAATAAAAATTGCATATATTTAAGGCATACAACTTGATGCCTCGATGTATTTATACATTATAAAATAGTCACCATGACAAACTTAATTAACATATGTCACTTCACATAATTATCACCCTTCTTTTTCCTTCTTGTGTGTGTGTACTTGTGTCTGTGTGACAAGAATACTGTAAGATATTCCCTCTTAGAAAATATAGGCAGTTATAAAACCTGCTTTTGCTCTGACTTGTGCCATACAACCTGCAAACATTAGAAATTTGTTTTGCATATATGTTGAATCTTTAGAAGTTAGTCAAAAATATGTCAACTTAAATGAAAGCAACCTACTTGTAAAGACCAGTTATGTTTCATTAACATTATAATTATATATATAAGTCTATATGTACACATATGATACATAAGTATATAAGTACATATAACATATATATAATATATATTATATTATGTACATATATATTAGTTCATGAACTCAATTCTCTCCACTATTCTGGTTGCAAACCAAACTGGAGGAGAACAGAATCGAATTTCCCCATAAGGTCAACATTGAACCAAACCATTGAATTTGATTTGGTTCTCATCCAACTCAATGTGATACCAGAATCAGGGAAAGAATCAAGTTTCAGAACTGAGATATATATGGAAAGAGACCACCAAAAAAATGTATACACACTTCAGGAAAAGAAAAACTTGTACAAATATTTTAATACTGAATTTATTGAAGCATCATGAGATTAACACCAGTTACCTTTGGCCTCTACAACTGCAAGAGGGGCTCAGAGTGGGGGCCGTTTGTTCCAGACATTTATCAGCACGGCAAATGCTGCTTGGGTAACCTTGGTCACTGAGATTGCTGTGCATGCATTTTCAATTTCTTCTCTAAGGGCCAGCAGTGCAATAATGGGTTTTCTGCTATATATGAGGCCCTCTAGTGTCTCCCACACAAGGGTAACACCATCTGTTGAAAAAAAATCATGCTATTTTTCTTCTTCTGAAGTATGCATGCATTTTTTGGCGCTCTCGACAGATAGATAGACAGACAGACAGACAGATCTGCATGTGTGATTTCACCAAAAATATTTCATTTGAATTTTTTCAAAAAATACATTTATATTTTCTAACATAAAATGATGTGGACTACTTAATTTTGAAAAACTCACTGGCTGCTTCAGAATCAGAAAAGTGACCTTTTAAAAAGGGTTCAATACTTCTGTACTAATCCCATATTATAAAATATTTTTGTGGTGCTAGGACTGATCTAATAAGATAGGAAAATGCTTAATCGATTTTGGTGATGTTAGATCAGTTGGATAGTCAAGTATGTCAACTTGTCGCAGATATAGTACGTATTGTCCAAAATAATGGCTGATGCATGTAAAACAAAGGGAGAAATCAAATGTACTTCATTTAAGAATCCAAGTTCAGATGAGACATTAGAAAAAAATCCCCACTACTGCTGTCCAGAGTTACACTGTCTCTGGTTAAACACAATCCTTCAATTTTAAGTGAGGTCAATCCAACACTTTTATGAGCAGTCCATTACTTTGAGGATAATGGGAAACACTTCTATTTACTAATTTTTCAGTAAAAAACACAACTTTAACAATGTTGGAGAAATTTATACTTCTAGCTGACTGAGTACACTGTCATCACCAAACACATTACACTTTCTCTAAAGAATTAAGTTCAAAATTCACATTGTGACTAGAATTGCTGATCTATAGGGCCAAGGATTTAGCTCAGTGGCACTGCAAAAGGTCCTGAGTTTGATCCCCAGTACCGGAAAAAAATAATCACTTACTTATAACCATCTGCTTCTTAGGTATTCTGCTGAAAGATGTGGGAAAAAAATCATTGAAAACAAAATGTAGTAGACTTATGTGAATCAAAATGTGTGAGAATTTTCAACTTAATTATTTAAAGAAAGTATAATGTGTTTGGCAATGACAATGTATTGAGACTTCAAATTTTTAATGTTCTTCACAAACACACATTGAAGAAAAATACCAAAATTAAGTTGCACCTTCTCATACAAAATTTAAATTATTTTGGTGAAATTTAGGAATGATTTTGCTACCATAGCATGACAAATAAATCAGAAATAAAACTGATTAGAGCAAAGTTTGATATGACTTTGTACCTTGCGGTATTCACACTGTCAAGTATAAAGGACGTCTTTGAAATTAGTGGATTCAGGAATCACTAACAAGCATGAGACAGGTAAAGTACTCCATCTAAAATGGCAGGAGTAATACACAATTTCTAAAAGAGGTTCTTTGACTTCAGACATTGGGAGTGAAAAGGGTATTAGTTTTCTGTCAGAAAAAAATATAGAAACAGATACACAATTAATTTAAGCCTTCGTAGTTAAGTTTAACATGTAAAATACTGATGTATTTTGGTTTGTTCACTCACTAAAGACTGAAATATTCTAGAAATTAGTAGCTTGAAAGTAAAGTGTGGCATATATCTGGTAAATCTTCTCTTCCTGTCCTTAATTCCAATGATTTGCTGTTTCAGTTTTCATCCTGGTGCACTTTGTGTCCCTGCCTGGGAAGTTTGTGCCCCACAGGAAGAGCTGTTACTGTGGGACCATCATGCACCACGCTGCCTTACTGCTTCAAGCTCTTCTTCCTGCCGTTCCACACAGAGAAGCCCTAGGCAACCCTTGTGACCTATCTCTGACCCAACCAACTAGATGTCCCCAAAAGTCAGCCAAACTCCAGCAAGTAACTTTAGAATGAATAACTATATGTGCAAAAATTTAGAAATTATTTTTCAAGTTTTTTGAACAGTTAACACATGTAGTCAGTGGGAAAATGGTTGGCATGCAGGCCTGATTCTCATTCCTCATTGTTGTATATTAAGAAAATGTGCTTATGGTTTCTTTTCAAAATTTACATAAAGAATATTACCTTGGATGTGTCACTCCAAAACTTCACCATATGCCACTGTTATACAGAACTGTGCTTTCCTGATAAATCAAGCCATCTATAATTGGTGCCAGATTTTTTAAAATTTTGGAGCAGAAAAATGGTTAGAATATTTTAATGCAGAAAAATAAACTTACATTTGAAGTGCTGATGAGGACTTAAATATATTGAGTATCTTTCTTAAAGTAACAATCCACGTTAGACTAACAAGATTTTGTAAGACAAACTTTCTAGAAAATGTTTTATTTAAACAATGAATAATCAGTAGTACAATGGGCCTTCAGATTTATTTTACCAATTTGTCCCTTACATGTCCATTTATTTGTAAAAGATTCACTGTAAACAACTTAGGCAAATATCTTAAAAATGCACCTTGCCTTGGTAGCACAAAACAGAGCAATAGAATAAAATATAAAGAATTTGTAATGGATTGATTAGTTTCCCCCTCAAAATACATGTTCAAGTCCTAAATCCCCATACCTGTGAATGTGACCTTATTCAGAAACAAGGAGTTTGTGGATGAATCAAGCCACCATGAGGTGTCACTGGATCGGTGTTAGCCTAAATAGAGTAGCTGGCATGCTTAGAAGAAAAAAGAAAGAGATTTGTATGCAGAGATACAGAGGAGGCATGGAGAGCATATAATGTAGAGAGGAAAGCAAGATCAGAAAGATGCAGCTATGCCCACAGAATGACAGCCCTCAAGAGCTAGGAGGAAGGCGTGGATCAGAGCCTCCCTCAGAGCACTGGATAAAAAGCAACCCTCCTGATGCCTTGATTTAGGACTTCCAGCCTCCAGAGCTGTGAGAAAAAAATAGATTCCTGTTTCTTTAAACTGCTTGGTTTGTAATAATTTCTTAAGATATAACTAGAAAAATAACATAGAACTCTTTCAAATCAAGTTTAAAACATTCTTCAATGAGTATTAAGTTATACAGTATGTATGTACATTGAAACCTCACATTACCTTATTAATATCAACTTTTTGTTTCTACATGTGTTAAAAATATGTAACTAAAATTTTTAATGGCTCTTTTTATAACCGCCATCTCAGCTGAGTGCCTACTCTCTCTTACTTACTCCACTGAGTATCTCCATTCTAATACTATTTGACTCCATCTCTGATCATGGCACATTTTCAAACTCAGCCACGCCTTTTATGGTCCACTCCTGTCTTTATCCAACCTCAACTCTAGGGTAGGGTGTCCAGTCTGTGGCCCTTATGTGGCTTGGTACAATTAATAATGTGGCTTCACAAGATCTTAAGCTTTTAACAGTATGAGACTTTTAACAATATTTTTCACGACTCAACTGCATAGCACTGGAGAGAAAGGACTGCAGAGGTGACATTGGAAGGCTGTGTAGGAGAGGATATTGGAGGATACTGTGCATGCCCCCCCCCACACACACACACACACACTCGCAGAGTCAAACTGAAACCTGTGGTTGTGCCACTTGGCACTTAAAGCACAGTGACCACTGATAAGAGTATTTCAGGCTGGGGTTGGGAATTTAGCTCAGTGGTTCTGCCGACTGCCTTGCAAGTCCAAGGTCCCAAGTTCAATCCCCAGTACCAAAAAAAAAAAAAAAAACACAAGAGTATTTCAGGCTACCCGCATGGGTGCGTGCCTGCAAAGACAGGCATTTATCATTATAAAGCAGGCATGTTAGTTATCTTATTTAATTATTAAACTTTGGCTTGCTTTATTTTATAAAATAGTAAATTAAAATATTAAAAAAGAAAGTTTTGTTACTTATGTACGTTAACTGTGTTATATATTTTATGTGAATCCCAGTTCCTCTTCACTCAGTGCAGCCAGGACAAGTGAAAAAGTTGGACACTCATGATGTATTTAACTCCTAGATTTGGCTCCTAAAAAAGTGAATAGATTGTGTCAGTCAACTATTACACATTAAGAAGTAGCTAAGTTACATGTGTTTTGTGACTTTTTTAGTTTTTTAGTACTACATGTGTGGTTCATGATGTTTACATTCCTTGTGAGAAGTTAGTGCAGATATATAACAACATCTTAATTCCTTTTCTTCATTCCTTTCCCTGCCACCTACCCAACCCTGTATGTTATGACTCTGGATATAACTTTTCCTAGTGAAAATATCTAAACTCTAGTATCAATTTTATAATTGCTCCCACGATATACAGTAAACTTCTTTGACACTCCCCTTGATTTCTCATATTTGTTTGACAAAAGAAAACAGCAAAATATATACCTCCTAAAAATCCTACCCAGCTTAAAAAGAAGGGAAAAAACGTAAGTACCCAATATTAATGAGAAGAAAGTCAATATCAAAATAAAAGGAAACTTATAAAAGCTCTATTTCCGCTCTATTTCCACTTTTTTCTTCACTTATTTTTTTCCTTTAAATCCTTTTTTTCCCTTCCTTCCCTCCTTCCAGCTCCTTCTTTTGTTCCCCTTTGCATTAGCATTTGTAGATGGTGGGGTGCTGGAGGGAGGAGAGAGGAGGATAAAAAAGAAGAATTGAGATGTATTATGTACATGTACAAATGCCCCATGATGAATGTGTTCATTATGGATTGCAAACATGCACTCATTTTAAAAAATAAGAGGAAATTAAAGTAAGATATAGTAATAGTAATAATAGTTGACTCTGACAGAGCACGTCCTAAACTTCAGTTGTGGCACTAAGTGATTAACAGTGTGAGTGCTTTCTGTAATTATGCTCTTGAAAGGGCCAAGGCCAAGCTTTATGAAAATAATTTTCTTCCAAACATATCACTGATAATGAGAGACCAGGACTTGAACTCAGGCAGTTGCTACCAGAGACCAGAGTTGTGCCCATTTCATTAAACAAAGAAACCAAAAAACCAGGGTGAAATAGATAATGTTCCCAAAAATTCAGGTTGCTAGGCCACAGCCTAATAGGAGTAGAAAGTGAGTGTTTATAAGGTACCTTTCAAAAATGTAGCAAACTAGGATGATTTTAAAAAACACAATGAAAATAATATTTCATTTGTTATATAAACTGCTCTAGAGCTGAAAAGCAAGAATAGTTTCCAATTGTTCTCATGCAAAATGCAATATCCTGATGCCAAATCCTAAGGATGTACAGTACTGTACGTAAAGTTTACAAACACACCTCAACTATGAATAGTGTTGCAAAAATTCTGCAGAAAGTTGATATTAAAAATAATATTTCAATACTGCATTCCTAGTAGGATTTCATTGTTTTTCAATTTTTATTTTTTATTAGCACCTGTTTGTGGCACATAATGATTACATTCCTTGTAGGAGGTTGATTCATGGATATAACACATCTTAATTCTTTTCTCATCCCCTTGCCCTCTCCTCCCTTTCCCTTCCCTTCATTTCATCTCTTGATCCCATTCCTATTTGAGAGAAATATATCTCCGTACTTCCTGTTATCTTTTATTTTGCTCTTTCTTTATATTTTAGGTCTGTCATGTAAAAGAAACCATGCAATTTTTAACTTATTTATGTATAATTGTTATTTTATAATTTATATTTTATAATTTATGTATAATATTTTAACTATTTATGATTTAGTTCACTTAACACTATGGTGTCAAGGTGCATCCATTTCCCTACCAATGACTTGAGTTTGTCCTTCTTTATGGCAGAGAAGTACTCTGTTGTGTGTAAATACCACATTTTCTTTATCCATTCATCTCTTACTAAACATATACATCTCTTCCAATATTTAGTTATGAATTGCGCTGCTATAAATATGGGTATGCATGTATCACTGTAATATGATTTTTAACTCTTTCAGGAAGATACCTAAGAAGGGAATAGCTGGGTTGAATAGAATTTCTATTTTAAGTCTTTTAAGCAGTCTCCACACTGATTTCCATGATGGTTATTCTAGTTTATTTTATTTATCTAGGTTATTTCTAACAACAATGATGATAATATTAAAATCATTTATGAAGTGCTTAATTTATGCCAGGCATTGTTCTTTTTGGTATCAAATGAACCGAGGTTAAATGAGGTGAAATTGCTGTTGGCCCCATTTACAGAGAAGGAAATAGAATCACAGAATTTGAAATCCAACATTGTGCTGGAATATGCTCATGTCTAAGCTATGACCTTGCCCTTAAAATGGTCGATAGCAGGAAATATGATAATTTATCCTAATAGTTGTTTAAAGGATAAGAACCATTACATTATACGGATGGACATTAACTTTTAGTGATTGCAAATATTTTAACAGTATAATTTAAGTCTCAAAAATGCAGCAAGACATAAAGATGTACTATAAAGATGTAAAATGAATGAATGAACTAGGGTCATATTAATAAAAAAGGAAGAAGTTCACAAATTTGCCCTGGAGGCTTTATTTTGGAGACAGAAACTCAGTTACACTTTGATAATTATAAATAAGTTATTATTTGAAAAGAAAGGATTTTAAATGGGTAGTTTGTATTCAAAATGAAGTCCAAACTCTTGGCCTTTCTTTGATAGCTGTTTCCTGTCTTTTGTCCCAGTTTCCAAAATGATTTCTTTAAAAACAAAGAGGAGTTTCACAATTTCTTTTTTCTCATTATACATAGAATACTTTTTTTCTCTACCTACATGTTGAAACCCCAAATTCTCCATAAATGTGATATATATATATTCTTCCTTATTAATTAAACTTATTTTTAACTGATAGATTAAACATAAAATATATATACATCAATGTGATACAATGTACTATTTAAATACATGTCTACATTTTATAACATTGAAATCAGGTTAAATGTATTTCCACTATTTATCATTTCTCCATATTAAAAATTTCAAAATCCTTTTTCTAGCTTTTTGAACTATTCAGCACATCATTATTAACTATAGTCACCCTACTGTGTAGCAACACACTATAACTTCTTCCTCCTGTCTAATTATAACTTCGGACCCACTGATCAGCTTCCCCCATTCCTTTCTCCCCTACCCTTGTACCTTCTAGTAACCACCATTCTATTCTCAAAATCTGTGAGATCAACTGTTTTAAATTCCACCTCTCAGTAAGAGGATGTGCCTGGCTTATTTCACTTAACAGAGTGATTTTTGGTCCATCCATGTTATTACACATAACAAAATTTTATTCTTTTTATGGCTGAATAGTGTTCCATGGTGTGTTTGTACCATATTCTCATCCATTCACCAGCTGATGTACACTTAGGCTGTTTCTACCCCTCAGTGATTGTGAATAGTGCTGGAGTGAATGGGCACATGCAGATATCTCTTCCCCATACTGACTTCATTTTCCTTGGGTATACACATGCAGGAGAGAGACTGCATGATCATATGGCAGTTCCGTTTTTCACTTTCCGAGGAATCTCCATACTGCTTTCTATAATGGATGGCAGTTCTGATTTACCTTCCCACAGTGAGCAAAGGTTCTCTAGAAAACAGTTTTAACAAGGGACATGAGCTTTGTTTATTTGGATATCTTCTTCATCAAAAACAACTGATTCCTCAATTATAAAAGATGACATATTACACATACAAAATACAAATAAAAAATTTTGTGTTGATTGTAGTGTGTTTTGAAAGGGAGAAAGTGATTTTAAAGTCGAAAGTAATATAATTAAAAGTTCATCCTAATATGCTTTTACGCTTGCTTTTTGGAAGGATTTAAATTTAAATTTTAAAAGTAAATATATTAATACAATTTTGTAGCTTTCAAATACTTTGAATATAAGTACAGACCTTCTGTTAATGTCTCTTTTGAATTTCAGTTTCAAGCACCAGAAACATATTTTAAACACCCACTGTGCCTGATACAGCTCTAAGGAGGACCACATAAGAAATTCCTTTGAATTTTCAAAAGAAATTTTTCTGTTTATTGTGTTTTCCAACCCATCTCATAAACTCAGTGCCTTATTTTTATGACTTTCTCCAGCAGAACAAACAGAAAAATAGAGATAAGAGAATTACGTGTAAGTTCACATTTGATAACCTTTTTCTTCTGTGATTTTAAACTCCGTATTATGGAAACACAGCACACTGCCATCTGAAGGATTTGTTTCTGTAACTATTATTGTTTGTCAGAATATATCAAAAAATATCTGCAGCTAAAAGCATTTTTTTGTAATATGTTACTAGAAATGCTATGAAACAAGAAATGAGATTTGGTGTTTAAGTATCCTTTTGCCATTTGTTTCAAGTTATACTTTCCTGTCTTCAAATCTACTACTTGTAAGAATGTAACTGTGGTTCACTAAATTTATTTATAAGTAGTGAGGTAAATATCAGCATGAAATTAGATTTAATTCAGGTTACCATGACCTCTTTCGATAAAATATTTGCAGAAACTGGATAGAAACTGAAGATCGACATAAAGAAAATTAAGATTTAGATATGTGAAAAATTGATAGAGGCAACAAGTATTGTTATTGATTAAGGGAGATGAATGTGAACACATTTTAAAAAAATCATTAATTTTGAGACCAGCTTGCACTTAGGAATTGGAGGGAGATAAAAATTCGTAGGAGTAGACTTGACTGGAAAAAGAAAAAAAATTCACTGTGTCTACTGCTACCACTTGTGGATTATATGAAAATGAAATAACAACATTTGAGTCTGAATTAGCATTGTACTATTTCCACACTTTCTTTTTACCCTATGATAATTATTGTGGCCATCCCATGCATTATGGTCAGGGAAGCTTTTCAGTATATGGAAAAAAATGATAAAAGATACCTGAAAGATACAACTGGACTTCGTGCTGATAGTTTATTGAACACTATGTTGCTTAGATGGTACTTATTCATAAGGTACATAATTAAGTTTTCAAGAAAAAAATTTTTCTTTTAAGAAAGGAGGTCACTGTAGAGTATTGGAAATTGATGAATCTAATGCAGTGGTATTAACTCCATGTTGTAGGGAAACTACTAAATCTCTCTAATGATAGTTACTAATATTGTATTTATGAAAGGCTGTTTTCGTGTCTGGCACTGTACACTATACTGTGAACACATTTACATTTCATAATAATTCTTATTTTAGAAGTAATTCAAAGTAGACGCATAGAGACCATGTGGACCCTGATTAGTAAGCCAGGATATGAATTGAGGGTATATTACTCCAGAACCTCTCCTCCTTGCTGCTATATTGCAATTTTTTAACCAAAGTTGTTCTCAGCTATGGAAAAGAATACATTATAGTTCCGTTAACAAGTAGATATGATAGATGTAAACCCCCTGGCATTTAATAAATCCTTAGTGAACAGTTGACTACCATTATTATGGCTCAGATAGCTTCCTCTTTTATCAGAGTAAGGAGCAATGGCAATTTATTATTTGGGAGGCTGTAATGTTTAACAAATCTGAAAACAGTTCAGAAATTAATTTGTTTTGGTTATTGTCCACTGAAATTATCTCACTTTCCCCCAAACTCATCCTTAAATAATTAAGGATTTTCATCATCACTATCATCATCAATTACAATCATCCTCATTAATTAGCAGTGCCTGGCAAATTTAGCAAATCATCATAAGTTTTATTTTTACCTCTTGTCAATTTAAAAAAGACATTTTTAAAAGAAAAAATAAAAGAAAAATTTGTAGCCACTTTTATAAGAACTGCCAGCTGGAGCAATGTTTCAAGTTTTATACCTCTGTAATCTAAAACCAATTAGTAGTACATCAATTTTTTTCTGTGATCAGAGAAAATGAAAAAGTGGTAATAGCCCCTTTGCTAAAAGTTGGTTAGTGTCTGCTCTCATAAATTAAAAAGTCTCTTTAAATATTTGAGAATCCCATTTCATCCCTACACCATATACAGTTACCTGAACAAAAACTTACCCATGTACAAATTTCATGAAAGTAATATTTTCTGGTTTGTTTTAGGGGTCTGGTTTTTAATTTCTAAGTGTGTTCCTTAACTAATAGTCTTGTCATTAGATTTATAATGAATCTTGGTTTCTGAATTCCTTTACCACACATATCACAAGCCAGTTCCATCCAACTTACATTGCACAAAATAATGTTTTGTGCATTCTTTCCTTAATGCTGTGTTATAACTTATCCTTTTAAATGTGGTCTTTTTTTTCTCTTATATACTTTCTAAATATTTTTTGACCATCCATTATGTATACAAGCCCCTGTATATTCCTGTCTACTTAGTATTCTTAGTAATGAAATTGTTACTAAGTAACTACATAAAGGTTTCTTTTTAAAAGTGTTGCTATGAAAGTCTTCATTAGAATATTTTGAAAGTTGAAACAGGCTCTAGAATAACTTGGCAACTCTACAGAAGATCTGAGAAAGAGCTTTCTCAAATTTTTTCTCACATCTTTAGTGTCCTCATTACATAGGTAACTATTCATCGCTATTTAAAAGGCTATAAAACAATGCAGTAGAGGACATAAGAATGCTGTACCCTCTTTATTAGTGTCAAGAGAAAATTAGAATTTATTTTAAGGTCACAAGTGGGAGGTGTTTTATTATATTTTCATGAGTTAAAAGTCTAAGAGGAGTATTTTTATGACCCGTGAGTAAGTTTTTTCTTTATTTTGTCAGGAAAATAAAGTCTGTGGCCTGATGAAGCCCTTGGGTAGCACATTTTGGATGGTGGCTCACCTTGAGTTGTCTCAGTGCAGATTTCTCCTTTTAAAGGTCCATTCCACAGCCTGGCTTGCCCCACCTGCATTGCACTCAGACTATCAGGTCTCTTATTGATAAAGAATATTTATCTTACTCTGAAAGTGTAAGGTCAAATATCCATGTTCACATGTGTACGTTCAAATTCTGAATTTAATAGAATAAAATGTTCACATTTCCTTACATATTTTTATTAAGGCAAATATCTTAATTGCTTCAAAAAACATGAAAAACAATGAAAAATCTTCTGTCGATAGCAGTAGTAACCATTTTTACCATTTATTGTATGTTATCTTTAGGCCAGGACCCAGTATTTATATAAAATAATGGAACTCTATTAGAAAGTGTTCAAGTATTCAGGTTTGGTTATTTATTTATTTTTCTTTTGTACTAAGGATCAAACTCGGATCCTTGTGCTTGCGCAGCAGGCGGTGAAACCACTGAGCTAAATCCCCAGCCCCAAGGCTTGGTTATTTTGAAACCTGTTTATTTCTTGCCCCATAAATATTATAATACAAATTATTGATAATTCTAAATTTTATTTCTATAATAATAAAGTTATTACACAGGTAATTGGTAATTCCATGTTTTCTTGGGTGCAATTAAGTGAATTCTGACATATGGAGCAAGGACGTATTGCCCCATGCCTACATTCCTGGACTAAGTAAAGGCCAACAATCTATTAAGACTTACATCCAAGAGCACCTAACATGCTCAGCTTCAGACAATACCGGTTGGCATTGTTCATTCCTGAAAAGAAGGACTTCTTATTGTGGTCTGTCCCCTTTCCCGGATCCCCTTAAAATCCTTAAAACCCCTACTCCACTCAATCACATTTGCTTTCTTGATTACCAGATTAAAAAAACAAAAAAAAACTATATGCACCTTTCTGCCTATCTTCCTTTATTTATCAGTTCAAAATATAGTTATTAAATGTCAGCCGTGAAAAGGCTTAGTTGAAATCATCAGGGATATAGCTATGAACAAGCAGAAAAAAAAATCTATGCTGGCAAAAATCTATAAGCAAAAAGGCTTTTAATCCTGTGGAAAGAGACTAAAAAGTATGCACTAGAAATAAGTAAAATGTTTAATAGCTTGGTGATAAATAGTACTAAAAAATGGAAGCAGGGAAGTGGTCTTCCTGAAACAAAAACTTTCTCCTGTCTGCAAGACAGGAGGTAATTTTGGAGCTAGGTATCCCACAGTCTCCTAACCTCCCACAAAAACTGAGGGATGAGGCCCTCATTTTCTTTGGTTGCTAAAGAGATCGCCCCCCAGACTAAGAAAAAAAAAAACATTATTTGGTTGTATAATCAGACAAAAGGATTTTAAAGAGATTTATGTCTCAATTATCTCTTTTGTAAAGTAAATATTCCTTGGAAAGGAAGAATAGGGGCTGTGTGTCTAGGCTGCCTGCATTCCTGAAGGATCTGTCAGAGGGACAGCACCTGGACTCAGGAAGAAGACTGTTTTGAGTTTAGTCAAGTTGAGAGAAAGTTAAAACTGTTGAACATTTTAGAGCCCTGGGTTGACTTGGGCGTGCTAAAAAGGGCGGGCTTGGGATGGTATGGAATGACAAGAAAGCCGGGAGGAGAGCAGTGATCCTATTAGCAGCTAAGGAAAGAGATTTCATTTAACAAAAAACCAAACACAAAGATACAGCTTCTAGTGACAGAAGAAAGAGGGGATAGAGACACCAAAAGTTGTTTGTGTTTGCAGACTTTAAGCCAGAATTTGGAGCAAAATACACAGTGCATTATGGGAATGTATGCGCTCTTCATAAGTCTTCCTAAACTCTACTATGATTTTCAAGCACAGATATCTTAGGTGTCAAATCAATCAAGTGTGAGGATTAAAAACTTTGCAAAAACAGTAATCCAAGTAACTTAATGGAACTTATGTTTTGGGAAGGCACTTTCTTCAATATACTTGTCTGCAATTTACATGCATATATGATATGAAGGTGATACTTCATAAAACTGCATAAAATGGGAAAGTTAAGATGCTTGTTTTAACTTTCTATTGAACTTTATGTATAATGTACAAAAATATTTTGTCCTAAAATGTTTCTCTTACAATGAAATTTTAATTTCTATTTCATTATACATAATATTTGGAGAAATTTTACATTTGTGCTTTACCAAGTTGTCAACTGCAGATCATTCTTTTTTGTGTGTAAGATAATTAGCTAGTAGTTGAAGAGTGTTGCTGCATGATCAAATGTCTGAGGAATGCAAGATTAATCAGAGCCACACTATTAATCTACTGTAAAACTCCTCAAAGCATTTAACATGTTATGGCAAGTTGCGCCTGACCAAGACATGGTATAAATTTTTCCTAAGCATACTTTTAACTTACGGATACTCTGAACATGTCTGAACTATAACTCTGTAAGCCCTACAGAAACAATTAGTGCCTACATTAGTTTCAGACTGTCTCAGAGCTAGGTCCACCTGTTACAGTAGTTCACACCTTCACATAGAAAGCATTTCTTGGATAGGTTGGAGTAGTACTTAGGTGCACAAGAGTTCACTTAAGGCAGGGATTAACTGGAGCTGGAGCAATGAGCAAGCCACAAACATCCAGGTTACTCCTTATTGAAGGAGCCCAGCTTTTCCCAGACATAGGGGGCACCTGGCTCTAGCTGGAGAGATCATCAAATGGTGCCTCAGTTTAGTATCAAAGGCTGGAATAGTTTAAGGTTTCCTAACCAATCCGAGAGAATGTTGGAGGTCTGCCAGTTTGAAGAAAATGATTGCTGCCAAAACAACCCCGCAGCTGCTCGGAGAGCGTTCAGGCAGCTCCAAACTATGCAGCCTCTCTTTTTTCTGGTGTTTATGGCCGGCCATCCCTGAAACAATCCAGAAGAGGGTTATGGTCTTTAGGAACACAGAAAATGACAACTTTTCTGTAATTTGCTTAGTATTTGGGAATTTAGATGCAGGTTTGCTGACATTTAGAATAAGATATCAAATATGATTGCTGCTTATTTTTCTCATTCCTATTAAATGGCCCTATAGGAAATTTATTATTGACCTATATCACATCCCACGTAATGTATCTAATTAAAAGACTGGTAGTCTGACAGGTTTTTTTTCCCACATCCTTCCCTTTTCCTGTGTCTGTCATTTTTTGAAAGTATAATTTGCAATAAAAGTATAATTTGCAATAAAACGTTTAACATTTAATTAGAAGCTAGATGGAATCCACGGCCTTTGGACTAAGCTGTATCTCCTTTTCTTTGTTTTTTATTTGAGTTAGTGTATCACTGAGTTACTTACTTGCCCAGGCTGGGGTCGGCCTCCCAGAGTGCTGGGAATAAAAATAAGTTATACCCCCAATTACAGCTTGGAGGGCTGATTGTTTCCATTGTAAAGGAGTGATCCCCAGGATAATGGGAAAGTCTATAGGATCTGCCACTATGACTCAGATCTGTTTTCAGCACTGTGTTCTGTCTACTTTTAGCATTTTTGCATTCTTCCCTTAACAAACTGCGATATACAATTGACTTCTCATTTAGCAGTAATTTAAAATAATTACTCCCCAGTGAAATCCTACCAGGTAATGTAAGTTTCTTGTGTACCTATATTTGCCAAACTCATATAGGCACGTGAGTATCCAGGAGAAGCCAGAAAGATCATTTAAAGGTATTGCTTCCACAGCCAATTGGAAAATAGATTTTGGGCTTCCTTCCTCCATGGTTTATTTTATTATATTTTTCCTTGAAACTGAAAAAATTTGGGCTTCCTTCCTCCATGGTTTATTTTATTATATTTTTCCTTGAAACTGAAAAAAAAAAGGATTTTTCACCTTGTGACATTTTAATTCCCTTAGATTTTAAACACTTATTATCATTTATGCTAAAATGTATTTTACTTTAAAACTTTTTGCATGAGTGAGGAAAGCTGTATATTTCTTCATTTTCAGTTATTCATTCATTATTCATGAAATCAAAACACAAATAGACTGTTAGAATATAGCCAAAGGGCTGAGCTGGAGGAGGAATGTTGCTGTTACCATGTAAAGTGGTATAAAAAATTGAAATCATAATAATGGGGAGTAGATATATAATTCTTCTTGAAGAAAACATGCTCCAAGTTTCACAAAGCATTAATCATTATATTCATTTCTATTTTCAAAGCTCCAGGCATTATTTTGAGTTTCTTTTTCTCTGCTGAACGGTCAATTTATACTCTAACTGTATGTATTGCATTGTATATTACAAATCTTTGTCAAATTCCCATGCAATTCTTCTATGAAATGCTTTGGTATTGCTCAGTAATTTTGTGTTATTCAGAAAAATATAAATTTATTAGCCTTTTTGTAAGATAGTTTCTTAAGGTTATAAAAAATAAGTGCCCCAAGTAACTTTCAGTGTTTAGAAATACAAGGAAACTGAGAGGTATCTTGGCAACCAAAAGCAATTAGCTCAAATTATTAAATAATCCACATTCAAGATACTGTAATCCTTATTGAATTTGAACACATTTATTTACCAGGAAATATTTTCCTGTTCTAATGAGGATCTCTAGATATTTGTATTTTTTAAAATATATAGCTTTCAGTTTTATATTAAGTTCATTTGTATTTCAGTCCATTTTGGATCAAGTGCAAATTAATGAAATACATGCAAAACATAGACAATATGAGAAAATGTGTTTTCAAAATGCGCTTTTGTATGAATGAGTTGGCTAAACTCCAGTAGGTGTTCAAAGAAAATGTTGTTAATGCAGAAATCCAACATCTTCTGAGGCTTCTGGATTCTTTAGGAAATTGCCTGCCAAAAAAGTCAGCAGTAGTTTGAAAGTAGAATTTGAGACACCGACAGGCATAGATAGATGACTGGCTGGGCCAAGGAGATTTCCAGTGTTGAGTGTGGAAATTTATTGCACCTAACCTGAGACAACAACTTAATTCATCTGTCCAGCTTCAGTTTGGCCAGTTGGTCACGTGCACTACATCATCCTGCAAACAGTCTGACCTGCCACACACTACAGGGCTCTCTCTCTGATCACAACTGAGTGCTGGACTCATCCACCTGTGGGCCGGCCAGTTGTGAACACTTCGCAGCGTAGCTAGACTACATCACAGATTGTTCAGTTACGCCTCTCCCCAATATTACTATGAATACACCCACAAGAAAGAGAAATGTTCACCCATGCAACCGCCTGACTTGAAATTACTGCTAACGAGTAAAAGTGTATGTCTGTAGACAGATTTTCCACAAACCAAAATGCAATTTTCTAGATTTCACAGGCCTCTTTCTTAAAAATATTTCTGCCTAAGGGCTGGGGATTTAGCTAAGTGATTCCACCCCCTGCCTTGCAAGCACAAGGTCATGAGTTCA
Source organism: Heterocephalus glaber (assembly GCF_053883595.1). NCBI lineage: Eukaryota > Metazoa > Chordata > Mammalia > Rodentia > Bathyergidae > Heterocephalus > Heterocephalus glaber. The sequence continues at coordinate 11,538,411 of NW_028258142.1, read as the reverse complement.
ATCCCAGGTATCAAAAAAAAAAAAATTTCTGCCTGTAGAAACCTATTCATTTTTACCACTAACAACATTTTTATCAAAATTACAAACATTTACACCAGTAAAACTCTTTATATTGATTACAAGACTAAACATTGAAGTTAAAGAAATATTTACCATTACTTGGTAATTTAATAAAATACATTTTTAGTTCCCTTGATGAACACATATTAAAGTAGAAAAACAGTATGTGCTGTATTACTAAAAGGAAACTTGGTTTATTTGTTTTAGGAGACATTGACCCAACTGGTGGATGGTATACCTTTGACAATAAGTTGAGTGTAACCTAAAACATGATCAAGATTAGGTTTTTGGGGCCAGGGATTTAGCTTAGTGGTTCTGCCGCCTGCCTCGCAGGCACAAGGTCCCGAATTCGATCCCTGGTACAAAAAAAAATAAAAAAGAGTTAGGTTTTTTTAGGTGTAGTGTTGAAGGTTACATTTCATTCATATTTCTAGTCTGTTAATATGTATATGCAGTTTTCCCCTTTTTCTAAATTTTCCACTTGAAACTTATAAAAGCAATTATCTTAAAATTTAAAAAAGTATTCAAGTATTTTTCACTTGAGCATATTATCAAAATAGACATCTAAATAGATGAAGGTTATATGTTATATTGTAGATGAGACTGGTATATCAGAATACTGAATATGGTATAGGATGGAACTAGGGTCCACATCCTTACAAAGATATGAATTTTAAATATTAAAGTCTTGATGCTTGGTGCTTCTGATACTCAAACTGATTTTACTAGTAGAAGGTACCATATTCTTAATTGGTAACAAAACATTTAGACCTAAGATCTCCCTAGATGCATTTTCTCTATATTTTCTCTATTTTATCTGATTTCAATAAGCCATTTTTCAATATTTTGCTTAAAAACATTAGTAATTTAGTGACTGTAAACCTTCTACAAATTCCCATACAACAAATATGAAAAATAAACATCATTTGGAGCAAGTCAAAAGAAACATTAGAACCTAGCTAATTTAAGAAATAACAATGATTTATTTTTTCTCGTGTTGCTATGTTTTGACACTACTCATAGGACATAATTAACCTAAAATGGACTTCGGACAAGATGCCATCCTCTGTGGCCACCACCTTGTCCCAAGTTTGGATATTCTAGGAGTAATGTGGTTTATACTGACATCAGCCATTGCCTGTCTCTATAATAACTGCAGTTATGAGCTTACAACTTTAAGTCAGAGAGTTTCCATACATGCTTCATGCGTGGCCTACAGGGAATTCATGTATCTCTTTTCTTTCCTCCTGTCATTTATGTTTGTATGACCTTCATAGATTTGTCAAGAATTATTGTTTTAATGGCTTTCTTTTTAGAGTGGGTGCAATACCCTTCCAATAATAAAAGTATCTAGTGATTATTAAAAATATGCTCTTTGTCAGTATACACATAAGACCTTGACTGAACTTACTTTTCCTCACAGTGATTGTATGCACTAAATAGTATTCATCCCAATTTTACAGATGCAGAAACTGCAGTAAGGTAGCTTAAGAAATATCTAATAAGTGACAGGTAGAATCCAAACTAACATACTTCCATGCAAAGTCTGTAACATTAACTAGGAAGCTAAACATCCTGAAATATAGTTGGTTCTATCTTGCAGGATGTATTTTGCCTATAGGTTATCATGTTTCTTCTCTCAGAGTATAAACAATACAACCAAGGTCTAGCTCATGAATTAATTGTCTTCATTGTACAATTACATACCAAATTTTCATTTTTTCAATAAAATAAAACTAATAAAAAAAACTTCAAGTATTTTTTAAACCTATTTAAAGCTAAGCAGTACCTATTTAATTGTGTCTTAACTAATAAAACTGCTGTTTACTTACTCGGTTAGAGGATCTTAAATGAGTAGACACAGCAGCAATCTACTGCCCAGTGGAAATAGTCAGGATCCTAACTGATAGAAATATTACAATACCAGGTGGCACAGGCCTTCTTGTCACATCTCCTTACTGTCCTGTCAGCTTCCTTCTATTCCATATAGATGGCCTTATGGAGTATTCCCTATGAACAATTAAAAAGGAAGGAAGCACTCAAGTGTGGTTCACAAATAGCGAGATACAGTATGTCTGTGATCGCTAAAATGGATAGCCAAATGAGCACAGCCGGCTGTGCTCAGGGTTGTCACTGAAAAGCAAGAATAAAGGAAAAGCTTCTTAGTGATGAAGAATGTTTCCCTTAGGCTGTTTCCTGGGGTGACATTGGTTTGTCATCTTCAAAGACTGCATATCTTCTCTATCCCCTCTCATGGCTGCTGCTTCTTAAAACTACTTGATCAGTCCTTGCAACTGTCAGTATTTGGCTAAAGGTCTGATCAGAGATCTGCTGGAGATCCTGTGAGTGTAAGTCACATTTTGTATTATAGTACTCCAAGGCACACACATTTATACCAATCAAGTCAGGTACAATGAAGCTTGGAGCCAGTTTTAAAAGGCCAGAAAATTTGGAAAAGCAAAATTCAGCCTAGTAAGTAAGAGTATAAGCAGGTGAAGTGAATTAACATTGGAGGAGTAGATAGTACCTTAGCAGGATGATTGTGTGTATATGAATCCCTTCAAAGAACTTTTAGTACTGAATAGCAGGGTCCCTTCGCCGCCAAGCCCCACTTCTCATTTCTACCCCCCTGAGCCATTACCTGAAGCCTTCAGAACACCACAAGCACCGGCTTCCCTCTGGGGACCCTATACCCAGATCCTCCCCTCTGAACCATCATCTAGCCAAATTACTCTTGCCATACACTTGTCAGAAATCTACCAGATGAAAGCCCTGATTGTTATTATTTGAAGCTGCATTCTCAGTAGAAAAGAGGTCACAAGAAATGTTCAGGAAAATGAATTTTCATGCTCATATGAATTTGAGAAACACAATGTAGTATGTCTCCCCTTTTGAAAATTCATCAGGCACATTTACATAGTAAAGCCTTTCAAAGGAGGATAAAAAGCAATAAAAAGACTCTTTTATCTAAATTCAAGTACAAGTTCTAGGGGCTCTAGAGATTTCTTAGTATTTTCTCCATAGATGATCATTTCATCTACATATAAAGATTTTGCTTCTGCCATGCCAGTCCTATCCTAGTTGTGTCATTTTATTGCCAGACTATTTTGGTGGGGACTAGGTTTCAAAGTTTAATGGACAGATAAAGAGTAAGCATATCTGCCCTTGTTCCCCACCTTAAGGAGAAAGCATTGTATCTTCTCCATTCATATAAGGCATTCTCACTGGAAGTATGGAGTACATGTCTTTAATCTGTTGAGAAGTTTCTGTTCTACTTCTAGGCTCCTGATAGCTTTTGCCATGAACAGCTGTAGAATTTAGTCCAATACTTTTTCTCCAACTAGTGACAGGATCATATGGCTTTTTCCTTTCCTCTGTTTAAATGATGACTTTTGGGGGTGGACCTTCCAATGCTGAACCAACACTGCCATCCCTATAACAAAGCCACTTTCTATATCCTGCCAGATCTGACTTCCAATAGTTTGTTTTGTTAAACAAATTTCTATCTTTGTTCACACTTTTTTCTTCTATTATGTTTATCCAGTTTTAGGATTAGCACAATGTTGAGTTCCTAAAATGAGGGGAGAAGTGTTCCTTCGTTTTTCCTGCTTTAATTATTTGATATAATTTATCAGTTAAAATGTTTATGAGCCTGCTGTTTTCATATAGGTAGGTTTTCAAGCTAGGAATATACTTTCTTTAATAGATGCTATTCAAATTTTATATTCCCTCCAGAGTTAGTTTCATTAATTTGTCTTCCAAGGTACTTCTTAGAAGTTGTCAAATTTATTTCAAAAAAGATTTTTGTAATTTGCTTTCTATATCCTTTTAAATTCTGTAAAATCTGTGGTAATGTCTCCTAGATCTTAATATTGTAATTTAAAAAATGTGTAACTGATATTGTGTAACAGGAAGAAAAGGTCTAAAAGAGCAGGGGAATTGGGAGGGGTAGGGAAAGGGAAAAAAAGGGAAAGGAAAAAATATGAGAAGAGGAAAAAAATGGAAACAAGGTCTTTGCAAATAGGGAGGGGTGGAGGGGGTGAAGGTAGGGCAAGGGAAGGGGAAAAAATAAGAACCAAGAGACTCATGTAATGGTACAAGGTCTCAATGATGAAAGTAACTGTATTTTATACCGAAAATGTACCGATAAACTTAATGGGGGAAAAAAAAAATGTACATGCTAATGGGGTTCATTGTGATATTTTAACACTTGCATACAGTGTGCACTGATCAACAACAACCACAAAATCTTTGAAATGGTGAGGGAGACTGGTATTTTATTTCTCTTTAATGGGTTGTGAATGCTTCAAATTTGGGGTCTACTTTTTTCTTTTCTCCTTTTCCTTCTTCATTGTCCTTGTTGTCGTCTTCCTGGGGATAAAACCTAGGGCCTGGCATATGCTTGGGAATTTTTTTTAAAAATTTTAAAAAAAGACTCTTTTATCCTTATTTAATTCCATAATTACCAAACTTAAGAGCCTAGATAACTCCATTTTATTTTTGTTTTAAACACCATCCCCCTCCCTGGAAATGTTTCACCCCTCTCTCATCATTCAGGAAGAAAGAATATTGATTATAATAACTTTGAAGTATCCCTGTGGTACTTTCATGTTTCACAGGATTTTAAAGTTGAAAAGCCCTTAGAGAATATTTAATCTAGTGGTCCACAAGGATTTTATCACCAAAAGACATTTTATTTTATTCCCTCCTCATATATTCAAGTTCTGATGTTCTACCAATAACTTAGTAAATATTATTAATTTTCTTTTCTTTAGTAAAGAATTACATAGCTGCCTTTCAAAGCCTTTCAGTTATGTATTTATTCTGGTAGTTTAGTAACCCTTGCAGAAAAAAATGGAAGTACCTTGACATTGTTGTTGACAAACTTAAAGTTTGTTTTAATGACTTCTTTTTTTCAGGTCTCCAGAGGTGAGATCTATTTTTCCCATCCTCAACTACTTACTGCTAATATTCTTCATTTTCAAAACTTACCCTAGGCTCACTGGTATTTGATAGAATGCAGGCCCCTAATTCCCTAATAAATAATCTTTTTCTTGCCTTTAATATTTCTCTAGAGGAGGGGTTGACAAACTTTCAGCATAAGAAGCCAGATACATAGCAAATATTTCTGTCCTTATGGGTTGGTTATATAGACTCTGGGTGAAATGCTTTTACTTTGCTGTTTTAGTGCAAAAGCAATGATATGCAATGTCTAAATGTGTATGACTGTGCTACAGTAAAACTTTATTTGTAAACAAGCAGCAGGCAGGATCTAGCCTGTGAGTCACATCTTGCCACCCCCTGCTGTAGAGCATGCTGTCATACATTTGCCTGGTTATAATAAATACCAGGCCTAGAGGAAAAAATACAGATTCCAGTGCCTCCTTTCTAATTTTGATTTAGGATGAGCTCCAGGAATCTGTGTTCTTTCCAAACATATATGTCTCCTTGATCTTTTCCCAAAGAGAAAAGTTTGGGAAAGAGTATAGTTGTTCTTTGCGTTACAGTGTTAGCAAAATATGAGACTATTTCCAGCTTTAACCTTTGTAATTAACAATAACCTTTGTGATTTGTACAAGGCAATAGCTGAGTCAAAGAACCTTAATATTTGGTTCAGCTTAATTCAGATTAATTTCATTTAGTCATTAATTTGAGGTTTATTTTTTTGTTTGTACTTGTTATTTGAACTTTTAAATGATTTATTTCTGGTTCATTTGTGGTTTTTTGATACAAATAGAAAGCATCTAGAATTATCCTCTAAAGGATTTAATCCTTAAGAAAATATACGTGCAGACTCACACACACACACACACACACAGTCTCACAAGAGAGATAATGGCTAGTAAGAAGTGGGATTTTATGAAGCAATTAAACAGTAATCAATACTAATATGATTCTGTACATGTGACAAAGGTTCATTTCTTATTCATAGTCCAGGGAAGTAGGTCCTGAGTCCTCATTTTGTTGCTGAAAATCCTAGGCTCTAATAATAAGGCTGTTAAATGGAATTGGGAAATAAAAGCAAAACTTCAAAGTTCAAATTCTGTACTCTTTTTCCCACAGTCTAAGAGGGAGAAACAAGTTTAGCATAATAACAGAGTAGAAAAAATATAAGAACCAAGAAAATCCTTTTCATCACTGCCCATATTTCCAGAGCTCCCTGACCTGAAGCGATCCTACACTCAAAAGCTACTTCTACACTGATTTGAGACAAAGCTTGAAAAATATCTCTAAATGTCTTCCCACCCTCTGTCTCTCAGAGAAGGCTTTTCACAGCACTGCGGGCCCTTTTGCAGCTTGAGACATGGTTCTTAAAACACTTTCTATGTACTGCATCCTTATAAGATGCTGTGGTTCCAAGGAACTGCCTTCTGTATTGTTCTATTCCCTAAGCAATAGGGCCTAAGCAAAGCACATGTGACATGTAGATTTGCCCTAATGAATACAAGTCAGAAAGAAGAAAGAGGGGAGGGAGAGAAAAGAGGAGAGAAGAAAAAGAAAAGGTAAATGTCAGGAAGGCTAAAAGATATGAGCATTACTAATTGGCAGAGGAATATCTAATCTAGTGCTTCTTCCTATTATATTCCTATTCCTTTCCTGTCCTTACACAAAGTAAGATTACAATTATGTGCCCAGAAGTTCCTCATCCTCCAGTTATTACAGCTGGGCCATGGCTCTAGTAATTGATGATAAGGACCAGTTGCCTATTTCTCCACAAGTAGCTTGAGTGAGCTAAAGGTACTTTTCTTAAATATCATTTTAGCCAATTCCTGACTCCAGCTGCTCTGCCTATTTTTTGTTTGTATGATGCCAGGTTAACTTGTAGCATGGCTTCAATAAAAAAGTAAACAAAGCTTATGGTGTCTGTTCTGCTTAATAGAAGTCTGAGTACTTTGGATTCCCTGCATGCTCTTTCCATGCCAGGGAATGTGTGGCTCTTTATTTCTCTCATTTTGATGGGCTGGAAAATTGCAGTCCACAATTATGTCCAAAATATTACTTCAATCTGCTATGTCCACTCTTTTCTGGTTAATTCTCTTTCTCTTCAAAATGGGCTCTCAGAATACTGCCTCAAAGAGAATTTCACAGACTTTACGTTCCCTTAAAACATCCTATTTTCCTATTAGGTGATTTTTATGTCATTCTTTCTGAAATGCACAATTGTGTCAACAGTGCACTTCAGAGTCATAAAGAGGTAGACTCTGCTCCATAGGCTCTATATCCTGAGACAAATTGTGTGGCCTTTTGGAGTGTCTGTGTCCCAATCTGAAAAATGGTCCCAGAGAGCAGTACATTTTTGCACAGCTAGTAACAAGTGAAAACAGCCTTTCCAGCAGCAGAAGCCCAAATACCTGTTCGCTGAGAGTCTGAGGCGATAGCATGGAACTGCAGGACAGAAAGAGGCAAGGACTGAGGAGTAGGGAGGACAGGTTCTTGGATCATAGATGAACTTCCATTCTTACAGAATCATGATGCTAAAACTTAGCTAAAGGAAGTGGCGGGGTATCTTTACTTGATGTTAAGGCTAATAAGATAATAAAAATATTTCCTTACTCCAAGGCTGTATAAAGACTATAAGCATTTAGCAGTCATGTAACTCTTTCAGAATACTTTTCTTTAGATACCCTGAGTACTTCTCTCTTACCTGTGGAGTCTTCACTTGTTTTTGACAATGCCACCATCCTCCAGTAATGAATTAATATAGCAATTGCATTCTCTCTACTTGCTTCAAAAATATATATTTTTGCTTCTCTTCATAGAAAACTGAACTCAATCTTAGTGATGAAGTAAATATGAAGTAATGCTTGATCCTTTATATACACACACACACACACACACAAGTTCTATTTAGTCATTGACTACACTGATAATGAAAATATATAATAGGAAATGTAATTACATTTTATATTTGAACAACAGCAATAACAATTTATGCCAGTTGCTCACACATCTTAGCTTATTAATTTTATGAGGAGGATTAGATAAAAATTTAGATTCTGGAGCTGCCCTGTAGTTTTTAATTCATTAAGACTGCAATAGGGCCTAGAAACTTACATTTTTAAGGAAGAGGATGGTTAAACTATGACAATAATTCATACTTGTTTGTATTTTTTACACCTTAACATAATCATCTGACTAGTTAGTTTTCAACCTCTCATAATTATACTGCTTAAGGATCTCCACAATGAGAATGCTAATCTAAAAAGGGCTATTTCAAAGCATGGTCTCTTGAATTTTCAACTTATTCCTTAAAGATAACAATGTCTAAAAATGTAACATCCAAAAAAAAAAAAGGATAAGTGTCACCACAGCCATTTTCTGGATACAAGCAGCAGTGTGGAATACAACAAAAAAAATTATTCAGCACAGCAATTATCTGAGGTGTTGAAACTTTATGTTCTTTTCACAGGCGACTCTCATTTGTATTGTTGGTAACAATGTTCTCAGTGTTTTCGCTTTTTTAGGGACATTTAATAACTACTGGATTTTTTTAAAAGATTACAAACTTGGAAAAAATTTAAAGGAATAAAAATATAAAGATCCACTTATACCTGAACTCAGCAGTTAATATTTTGCAATATTTACTCTTCTTCCCTCTCCCTGTATCTACCTGATTTTTAAAGTATCATTAAACATAAATTACAGACATCATAATAGCTATCATATATTTCAGATTTACCGAATTAAAGTAGCTTCTCTTACATAAATATAAAGCAGTCATCACACCAAAGATGTTTAATATTGACAAATAATACAGACCATAGTCAACATTTCCTTCTCGGCTTTACCTGTAGATATTTTTATTTTTTTGTTCCAGATTTCAAGATTTCACTGAAGAAGTATTCAATGAGTGAATACTCAATTGGTCTTCTTATCTCCTCGATCTTTAATTATCTGCTTGGTCTTTTTTAATTTAGAATAATCTACCTGCCTTTTACACTTTTTCTCTTTTAAATTACTGCCATTTTGGAAGAGTTCAGGCACATGTTATTTATAATATCCCTTAGCCAGAAGTTTTCATTTTTTCCCCTCAGATTCAATGTTGTTTTCTAAAAATGTCTCCTTAAGTAATTTTATGTATTTAGACATTGGAAGGTGCATGATGCTGATTTGTCTGTCACCTTATGATTGATGATAACTTTAGTCTCTTGGATATGGCATATATATGCCCTATAGTAAGGGCAACTATTTCCCTGAGTAATTAATATTCTTTTCCTCACAAACTTCAGCCCATAGGTTAAGGACCTATTGCTCATCCTTACCTGAGGCAGATATCACATTGATAATTTCAAGTTAGAGACTGCATCACTACTTTAATATTTTTAATGTGGATTTAGTATGTTAAGAATAGCTTTTTCCTCATTGTGTCTTTTTCTTTGTTTTATGATCTTGTGTAGACTACTGGATTAGTTTTATACTCACTATTTAATAAAACATTATGATTATTATTTCTAACTGAAATACTCATTGAAGTAATCATGTATTATTAATATACTATTAAAAGAAATAAAAGAGAGACCTTGATGGTGACATTTTGGAAAACCAGACAATATCATTGATGTGAGGACATTGACATTGATACAATTTAATCATCTTATTCAGAGTTTCCTAGTTTTGTTTTCCTCTGTGTGTGTGTGTGCGTGTGTGTGCATGTGTGCATGCGCACGCGCGTGCGTTTAGTTCTGTAAACCTTTATCATCCAGGTAGGTTTGTATATGCAATAACACAGCCAAGAGACTGAGTAATTCAAACACCACAAGGATTTCTTGTGTTACCCTTTTGAAATAACATCCAGTAGCATCCTATCCCAAGCCAAGCCTGTTCCTCCGCTTTGAAACACATCCTCCATTTCAAAATTTTTGTCATTCCAAAGGCTCGTATAAATGTAATCATACAGTATATAATCTTTTAGTATATTTTTTTCTCTCAGCACAATTCTCTTGAAATATCCCCTTACACATCAAAATAGTCCCTTTTTATTCCTGAGTGTTCCATGGTGTACCTGTTTCACAAAATGATTAGCTACTCAGCCAGTGAAAGACATCTGCGTGGTTTCCACTTTGGAGCCTGTACAAATAGAGCTGGCATATATTTTCGCTTGAAGATTTTTGTCTGGGTGTAAGTTTTCTTCTCTCTTAGATAAATGCTCATAGGGCCAACTGCTGTCTGTTGTGGTAGATGCCTGCTCAACTCTATAAGAAAGTACCAAAATGTTTTCCAGAGTACCTGTACTGTTTTGCACTCACATTAGCAATTCATAGGTAGTCTAGCTTTCTACATCCTTACCAGCATTTAGTGTTGTCAGTACTTTCTTATTTTAGTCACTCTAACAGTAGAAATGTTTCATTATGATCTTAATTTGTCTTTACTCAATGGTGAGAAATATGGAACTCATTTTCATTTGCTTCATTGTCTTTTGTATATTCTCATCATTCAATTGTCTGATCAAGTCTTTTGCTCATATTTGCCCTTTTATATTGTTGACTTTTGATAGGTCTTTTTCCATTCTAGGTATTATACATTGCCAAATATGTGGTTTGCCAATATTTTCCCCATTTTATAGCTTGTAGTTTTTAATTTCATTCTTTTTACATGGATATTTTACAAAATAAAATTTTTAATATTTATTAGTTCAGTTTATTAGTCTTCTATTTCATGAATTTTATTTTTGTTGTCAAGTTCAACAATTCTTTGCTTGGTCTTAATTCCCAAAATTTATCTCCTATTTTAAATAACTTTTACAGCTTTTCATTTTTGCACTTAAATCTGTGTTCCATTTCTAGTTGATTTTTGTGCAAGGTGTGAAGTTTTGGTTGAAATTTCCTTGACTGTTGGTGTCTAATTGCTCCAGTGCTTTTAAGTGAAATGATTAGTTACCCTTCCTCCACTGAGTTGCCTTAGCACACTTATCAAAAGTCATTTGGGCATATTGTGTGAGTCTACATTTGGGTGCTCTGTCCTGATCCATTAGTGTATATATCTCTCCTCTGTCAGGACCACAGTGTCATGGTTACTGCAGCTATATTCCGAGCCTTGATTCTGGGTGATGATTCCTTCCATGTTTGTATTCCTTGTCAGGATTAATTTAGCTATTGAAGATCAGCTAATATTCCTTTTGAGTATTGTGTCTTGACAAATAAAGTTCTTCTACAAACCACGAGTTTCTTGTTAGCTCCAAGGATCAATGAAAGAGTAAGAGGTGAAATTGTCAAGTACAGCAAATCTCCGGTGCTTCAACATTCCTGACACGTATGTTCTTTTCTTAGAAAATATGAATTAAATTCTTTGGAAGGACCAATTTAAAATAGCTTTTTTAGGTTTTTATTTGGATGTAATTAGAGATTCACAGGAAATTACAAACACACTGTATACCTTACAGACAATTTTTTCCAATGCTTACATCCTACACTCAAGAAACCACACCAAATCCAGGCATTTAATACAGATACGATGTGTATACATAATTTTATGTCATTTTAGTATGTATGGATTTGCATAACCACTACTGTATTATGCCCTGATAACACATACCATGCTTGTTTAAAAATCCCCAGATGTTAGAAACCATGAATCTGTTTTCTGTTTCTACAGTTTTGTCATTTCACCAATGTTATATAGAATCACATGCCCTTTTGAAGTTATCTCTTTTGCTTGGCATTATTTTCTCAATATTCATCTAAGTTGTTATATGTGTCCATGCTTTATTCTTTTTTCATTTCTGAGTTGTATTCCTTGCCATACATATACCAGGATTTTTTTAAGCATGCACTTATTCAGGGACAATTTGGTGGCTTTTCATTTGGGGGTATTAAAAGTAAGCTGCTTTGAACAATCATACATTCTACATGAATTCTTCTGGCATGAAGCCTCAGGAGTGGCATTTCTGAGCTATATGGCAAGTGTGTGTTTATTTTTTAAGAAGAAACTTCTGATCTGTTTTTCAGAGATTCTGCATAATTTTCCACCACAGCATGAATTATTTTACTTTCTGTGAACCAAATATAAAGTCTTTTTCTCTTAACATATAAACTTCATATTTTAAAAATTATGCTATGTCTGATACAGGTGGTCTCCATTTTGTCCTATTATTCTGTTTTGTTCACTATGTGTAAATACTAATAATGTTTCTTTCTCCACATAAAATGTTTCCTACTCTCTTCTTTTTTGCAGAGGAATATTTTGGGGCATAATTAAACTTTCACTCAAGTTACAATTATAATGTACAACTAAATACACACAATGCTCAAAATCAATCCTTTTGCTGTTATTTATCTTTACTGCTTCTCCTCTAGGAGATTCTGGAGGACAGTAGGCCTCTTTTTTGTTTCTTTTTTATTTAAAATATATTTCTGTGGCCTTTACAGATTAAAGATCCTTATTTTTTTTTTCTTTGATTCTTCTGAAATGTTTCACTCTTGTCATATTCATATTCTGTGGCTAAAAGATGTGATTCCAGTTTGGCATTTTTCCATTATAAGTGATTTTGTCTTTTTACCTGTGAGCTGAAAAGATATTTCTTTATTCTTAAAATTTATAGTTTTATTAGGGTATATCTAGGAACTGACCATTTTTAAATTTTCTCAGTATACAGTGAGCCCTTCAATACGTTGATTTAGTTTTCTTTATTTTGAGCAATAGTTTTGAGATAATATTTTTATGTATTAGTTCTCTTACATCATTTAAGTTTTCTTCAGGCTTTCTAATTATGAGTACTTCAGGGTTTTTTTCTTATTCTTACATCTTTAACCTGTACATGCTTCCATATCTATTATAAGGTTATTCTTATGTCTGTAGTTGCTTGGTTGAGAGTATGCGTACAGTGTTATAATTTTCCTCTGCTTTCTGGTAATTTTTAAGAAAATAATTTTTACCAGTTGCTCTGTTTTTATTCTGTTTTTCTAATATATTCCTTTAGTCATGTGTACAGATCTTGTTTTGCATTTTACCCATTTTTAAATACTGTGTTTTCTTTCTCAAAAAATACAGGTAAATTCTAGGGTTAGAGGCTTGACTCTCATTTGGTTGAATCCTTGAGGCTTCATCTGTGGGTAACATTGAGGTGGGAGGGGTGAAGGCGAGATGCCTGCTGAGCATCCTCTTTTTGCTCCTTTTTCTACACTGTCTCTATTTGTGCAATATCCATCCTTCTGTCATCTATTTATTTGTCTACTATCAGGCTCTCCTAGTATCTTATTTATCCTATTATTTATTTATGTGTATATGTATCTACATATCTAGCATCCCTCCTTCCACCTTGCTATTTAGCATAGTCTCTGCTTAACTCCTCTCTCCATTGTGGACTCCACAGCTGGTCTTCTGGTTGCTGACTTTTCTTTATGTACTTTTTAAAGTGAAGTTTACATTACTTATTATTTCCTTATTGTGCTAGAAGCATGGGTTATGGATGACTTTTATTTGCTGTTCTGCTTGAGGGTGATGTTGGAGGCTATGTGGAAAACAAGGCGGCCATCACTGGCCTACAGGCCACTGGCTCTCTCAGAGCTGCCAGGTCCTAAACTCCTGTTCATTACTTCCACCTGGTGACTCCATAATTACCTGAGAACACACACAGATGCAGCCATGAGATTTGACAGTGGATGAATGCCACCAAGCTATGTAAGATACTTTAGACCTTAACAGGAGACCACTCTTTAGGGATTGTGAGTGTGTGTGTGATATACCATGTACTTATTTTTCAGCATTCTACACCCCACTTTGTTCAAGCACTTCCCATTCCTTGTACTCCCCCATAAACTTTGGGAATAATGTAGGTAAAGGAGAAATTAAAAACCTTAGAGGGTCTTTGGTGATGTGGAAATCTACTAACTTTAAGTTTTTACTGGGAATGGATTTTCTATAGATCAAACTCTCTGCCATTAGGGTAGGAAAATACAACAATAGAAATAAATGAATCAATTTATTTTATTTATTTGCTTTATTTTATAATAAATTTCTAGTAACTACTAGTATCTTAAATACTTTCTTAGGTTTAGAATAATTATGAAATCTACGCAAATAGGGAAGGGTGGAGGGGGTGAAGGGTGCACAGATAATGAGGAAAAATAAGAACCAAGATGCATCATGTACAGGGACAAGCACCCAATGATAAATGTAAATGTATTGTATACCTAAAATGTACCAATAAAAGAATTTAAGGAAAAAAAAGAATAATCATGAAGCTTGACATATCATTTTTTTTTGTTTTTCTTATGGAAAAGTACTTTTAATTTTATCTTTTACCTTTTACTCCATATGCTCAGAAAGTAAAACTATGGTCACATTCATGCCTTCATGAAAACCTTGGTTATTTACAGTTGCTTATTACAGTTGAAGTAACTATTAAAAAGAAATAAATTCAAGATGACGTTGTGCTGAATTTCAAAATATTTGTGGGTGCAAACCAAGTTTACCATGTATTTGCAACTGACCGAAAAACAAAACTGACAAAACAAAAGCACATTTCCTGTCTCTTTCACTAAAGATGTCTTCAAAATCCCACCATTGAGAGTTTATGTAAATAACCTTTTAGAAGGGAATTTAGAAACTATAATACATCATTAATAAATCTAGAATTAACACTAAGAATTAGAGGATCTGAGGGCATTAAGATATGTGCACTGAACACCCCCATGAGCTGGTAGGTAGGACATCATTGCCTTGGCCTCCAAGGTTCTTTGACAGCAGACTTTCTTTGGTTAAGAGCCAATGCACATTTTGCTTCTGCCTCAATGGAGTTTGTAGAAATCGATTTTTATTGCTGTTCCCATCAGCAATAAAAGAGCTGTTCGTGCAATTGGGAACAGTAGTAAATTCATTTTTATTTCTGGTTCCTATGCAGAAGGTCAAATCCTTGGTCAAATTCAGATGTGTATTATATTTTTTAAATCTATATATAAAGAGCAAGGACATGAGCTGAATCTTATGGTAGAAAAGAGATACGTTTTGTGCTATCACACACATAATCCCATGGAGATGGTATTATTAGAGCATCACATCGAGATGGCATATTCTTGAGTTCTAATAATTTCCTGGCAAGGAAGTTTCTTAAGCTTCGGTTCCTATCCACACAATTTCCCATTAGAGGAATCCATAGATATGTTCATCTCCAAAAATACATAGAGACCCCTGGCATGATGGACTCTAGTGTTTTCTTTCAACACTTTTCACTAATGAAATCTAAAGGGCTTATCTAATCACAGAAAGGAAAAAGAGTAAGGCTGTATTCACTGAACATATTTATAGTAATGCTTTTTTCAAAGCTTTTTAGTATACAATGAAACCTCTTATCTTAGAGACATAATTTATGACTATTTAGACTCTCTTTGTCAGCAGTCTAAAAAATTACTGCTTTGATTGTACAGAGTGAACTCCCCCCAAATCCACAGCAACACTGAAGGAAGGGATCTGTTGGTTTGGGATCAACCCCAGAATTGTATTTTTTTCACTGCCAAGGCTTTGCCCACTTCTTTTAGGATGAGTAACTCAGTTTGGTGATTCTCAGGACTTGGAAAATTAATTTATATTGCTATGAGGAAAAATTTTGGATACCCTTTTTATAAAATAATGGAGTAATTATAAACTATGATTATAAAATTAAAGAGTGCAAAATAAAGTCAAATGAAAAGTGTTCTTACTAATAAGCTTAGTTATATGGCATAAAATAAGATAACATAAGATCATATGCAGAAATCAAGGCTTTACCTACAAAGAGACAATGCATATATACATAATTTGTATATGTATGTCATGCATATAACATATAAATAGTTCATATAAAAAAGAAAAAGGAAACAAATTGTTTTCAATGAAAAAATTACATAAAATTCATAAGTATAAAAATCAGAGAAAGGTGCAATACTTTGATGAAATTATATATATATACAATTTATATATAAATAAAACATATATAATTCATATATCAATGTTTATTGCATAAAAAAATCCCAAAATCTTCCTATATTCATCTTCCTGTGCACTGTAATCCTAATAATTAGAATTTACAAAAATAAACCTTGTCTCATGATCACGAAATAGATCTCTCATATCCCCCCACCTTTGTAGAGTCCTATACACAAGGCTTAGACACCCAGCCTCTTCTCTGTGCAAACTTCCCTCCCAAGTGTAGGTACATAAGATTACCACTTTGTGCCCGTTGTCTATTGTTCTTGGTTAAAGTAAGCCAATGTGACAATATGTCTGACAAGAATTTGTGAAAATTCTAGAATTTCTATAAGGTCCCTGTAATTCCTGTCTTGTTTTTAAAATGTGGTTGGTTAACTTTTGGCATTATAAATAAAATACAGGGAATACTACTTCCATATGGGCTGGGAATCTTAAGATACTTACAGGTCAGTGTCAAAGTATCAATTTCTGAACTAGAAGTGATGAAAGGGGTGAAGGTACCTCCTGCCCTGCATGGGGACACCAGTCCTATTCACACAATCTTTGTTCCAAAGGGTAAACCACATCAGATCTGGAATCCTAAAAACGAAGACTCAACACAGGAAATGCCCAAGTCTGTTTAGTATGCACTTAGTAAGGAATCAAAGAAAAGGAAAAAGCTACTCACAGTCTTCCTTTGTTTCTCAGGACTTTGGTGATATTTGGTAAATAGTATCAGAAAACCCCATATCCAGCAAAGGGAAATGGCCTTAGCTGTTAAGCTAAGTTAGAATTTAGGTATAGTCTTAAATTGAAATACTCTCTTATCATAAGTACAGAAGAACAAGAAAGCCATCCTGGACACTGTGGGGAAAAGTGTGTGAAACATATTGCTGATAAACAAAGGGTTCTCTCTCATTCTGCACAAATAGAAGGCATCACTTTAATACTGTCCCACCACAGAGCATGCAAACGTCTGGGCCCATCCTCTCTACCATGACTCTTGATACAGTACAGAGCCAAAATAATGGCAATCCCCCACCAGTAGTTTTCATCACACCACCTCCTTGCACCACAAGGAATATTTTCACTTTTTATGCCATATTGTAATCCAACTGCTGTCTCTAAAATTGTTCCCTTCCATAAGATTTTAGATATGGTCAAGTTTTTTTTTTTTTTTTCTAAAACTTAACTCTAGTTTCCCCTTTTTGATATTTCGTATCTTTTCCCTCACCTCCTTGTGGAAACTTCTTGACTCCTCTCTGAGGAACCTAATCTCCTTCCTTGCATTGAATCAGCCCCTCTAATCTATTCTCTTCACTGTCTCCTTGCAAAGCAGAGTAACAGGTATCTCATTAGCCTCCATTTGTAAAAATCACTAAGTCATTTTATTATTCAGATACACTTGATGCAAAATGGAAAATGAAACTAACGTGAGTCTTTAAAGGGAATTGATTTAATAACAAAAAGAGCAAAGGAAAAGAGGCCTTTTACCACAGTGTCCTTGTGATTCTCTCTGCTGTGACCTTACAGAGTTGTGGCTTCTCATGTGCTTGCAGTGGTTTACACAGGCACTGAGTCTCTGTGCTTGTTCACATTTATCTTGTGCAAAGCTGAGGTGCTCTTGTTTCATCACCAAAAAACATCTATGTGAGCAGTTTTGCTCCAAATCAATCTAGGAAACAGCGAGGGTTAGGGTGACAAATGGATGTTTAAGGTGTTCTTTTTTCCTTGAAACAGACACTAAAAATAATATAAAAGCATTTGTTTACTAAAATACAGAATTTAAAAATTTGCTGATTTATTCTATTTAACTCCCTCATTTGAAAAATGAACATTCAACATAAATTTGACATGTTGATACACAGGTTCCCTTTTTTAAGAAACAGATTAATATAAAAAATACAGCATATTTTTACTACATAGCCATGCTCACAGGAGGTATAGAGATGATTCTAGCTGCTAGAAATTTAAAATCGGTTGCATGTTAGAATAAACAATTATATAAGGGTCAGTAGTATTTTCAGATCCAGATGTGTTGCACAGAGTCAATGTCGATATTTTTAGATTCACTGGAGAATTTTACACTTGGCTATGGAGGACTCACTTTTATAATACCAACACTTTTTGATAGCTTATAAATAATGGATAATGTATTCCTCATAATTATCTGATGGCATCCAAGAAGTATCAAAATAATTGGATTTGGAGAAGCCAAGACCCAGGATAGAAAGCAGTAGTGGAATCTAGCTTTTGAGACCATTTTTACTCTTGAACATTTGCCAGTTCATAGTTAACACAGGACCCAAAAGCTGAAAATCCAGAGAGAAAGAAGAGATAATGAACAAACAGCTAAGAAACGCTTTAGGCAGCATCACAGTACTGGAAAGAAAAGAATGGAGTTTGGCTCGCTACCAAGGCAACCAGGACTTGAGGGGTGACAATCCTAGAAAAGTGGAAGTACAGGAGGGGGCTTCAAAATTAACTCTGCCTTGCTTCACAAGGTACCGTTGATTGGAAAGTAATGACTAAGGGACCTGTGAAGCTGAAGTGCTAACTCAGCTTTATGGTGTGTTGATGGTCTCTCTAGAGGGAGACCTGGAACCCCAGAAAGCACCGACTTTTCAAGAAAGAAAAGGAGACAGCCTGGGGGACAAACAGCAGTTTAATTCTCTGGCACTATTCGATAATCACAAAGGGAAGAAGCAAGGCTTTATACATGTAGGAAAGCAACCTAGGTATTCTGGCTATCGTCTTTCTGATTTTCACCTCTGATGATAACCAGTGACTTTAAGTGACTCATAAAAGCTACAGGAGAATTCACAAGTCCCCTGTTTCCATTCACCAATCCCGTACATCAAAGAGCACACCGCAGCCCTCTTCTTAACAGATAGTATCAAGAGAGCAGGACGACTTTAGCCAAAAATCAAGCCCATCGGCCCACCACCATAAACATCACAGATGTGCATAGTGAGTCGTATCTCTCTTACCACCCATAGAGTCATTGGGTCGCGGTCCTCTGATCCCAGAAAATGGTAAATAAGAAAACTAGGAAAACCTGTTTTTCTGCTGTGAGACTTTTACAAGGTCTCAAAGTTTTCTGGCACTCTTTTAACAAACAGACTTGTGGAATTTCCCAGAAACGACTTAATGCTATTAGTTAACAAACTTCTTGTAATCTATTCTTACAACTAGATAGCTGAATTCTACCATTTCCCACAATGGTGCTAGTTGTTGCACTGGATTTCAGCATCCACCAAGAAACAGGGACCCTAGTAAACACTAGATTTCCAGTGGAATTCTGAAGGGGTATACCCCAGAGATAAGTGCAAATTAAATACGAGGCAGTGTTTGAAAACACTGAAACTCGGGTTTAAACCAATATAAAATAGCAAAACTTGATCTTTCTCTAACTACGTGCAGTAAGGTGAATTGACAAAGATCATATCATTCAGGTCTTTGATATCTGAACAAATATAACATCAATCAGATCCTCAAATTTTCCCTATGTTTTATATATGCTTTCTAGCATTTAATTAAGTATCACTAACCATACCAAGAAAAGAAGACAAGAGAAAAAATTGCCAATAGAAACAGGACTAAATGTTGTCCGATATTAGAGTTATCCAACATGGGAGGTAACATAACTGATCAATATGCTCAAATATAAATGAGATGAAGAACTTCAACAGAGAACCAAAACCTATAAAAGTAAATCAAACTAAAATTATGAAACACACTAAAAATTAAAATAAAAATTTAGTAAATTAATTTAATCTTAAAGAGAGATGAAAATGCATTAGTAAACTGAAAAATAGGTCACTAGAAAGATGTAGATCAAAAAAGAAGAAACAAAAATAAGCAAGAGTCAATCATGCATAAGATGCAGTAAAAAGCCCTAATGTTCTTATAACTAGAGTTCTGGAAGTTGAATAAAAAGGGAAAATGTTCAAAGAAAATATTTGAAGAGAAAATAGCTGAGAATTTTCCATATCAGGCAATAGATGTGAAGGAAGAAATTGAAGAGTTGCTAGATCCTTGAACTAGGGACACATACACACACACATTTTAAAATTTCACTTGAGCTCACTCACTAGATATATGACACTGACACTGAATCAACCCAAAGTCTGGGCTCTGAGCATAAACTTTTTGCATAAAGCCTGGTTCTTCAGGGTTCTCCTCTTCTTTAAAAAGGAATGGCAAAGATGACTTGATGCTTTCAGAAAACATGAAAAAGGTTAGCATTTACCCTCGCTGAAGGTAGAGAATAATCACCCCCAACAAAGGCTTGCCCTTCATCATGTAAATGTAATGTCCTAATGTAACTACTCACATAGTAAAATAATTCCAAACTATTATTGAATTCAACATTTTTCCATAGTTGCTAACTGCCATTGGGGCTTTGCAGGCTGTAATCAGCTCTGTAGAGAAGCTTTAAGGATCCCAAGGTTATGAGAATTTCAGAGGAGAGAAGAACCTTTAAAAATGATCTTATAGTGAAATAGCACAAATCACAGAAATAAATCACAATGAGGGGTAGTCAGCTAGTACCAAAACAACAGCAAATTAGCCCTCGAAGAACTGCAAATAACAATAAAAAAATTAAAAGAATATAAAATAATTATATTTAAAATTACTAAATGTAAGAAAAAAACAGACATCATATTGGAAAGGCGTAATATGAAAAACAGAATATAAGTGAAGAAACCAATGGAACTTTGAGATATTTTTAAAAGTCATTGAAATGGAAATGATTAAATGAAGTTAGACTGCCTAAGAAGATTATTAGTTAGAATATAAATTTGAAAAAATCACCAAGGATGCATCATAAGCCAGGCATGGTGGCACATGCCTATAATCTCAGCACTCTGGGAGGCTGAGGAAAGAGGATCACAAGTTTACGTCCAGACTAAGTAACATAGAAAGACCCTTGTTATGAAAAAAAATAAGGCTGTAGATGAAGCTCAGTGCAAAAGTCCTAAGTTTGATCCTCAGTTCAACAAAGAGAGGGAGGGAGGGAGAGAAGGAGGAGAGAGGGGAAAAAAGCAGAACAAAAATATGAAACTATAAAACCTTGATCCAAAATATAAAAAAGTCAGAACATAAGATTGGGAGTTTGAGAAAGATTGACTCAAGCTTTCCTATTACCTATGCAAATCAGAATTAAATGTAAGCAGTCGTGCATAGAACAAAAATGTTAACCATTGTCTTGACTATTTTCCTCAAGTGGTTAAGAATGAAAAGTTTTAGTTTGGTACATTTAGCTACCACAATTGAGAGCACAGAAATTGAAAGAAATCAAGTGTTGGGAGTAAATAAGTTTAGAGCTTTGGGAATTGTAAAATGACGGTTGTAACTTTTGTTGTGAGTTTGTAACTTATGAACCATTTGGATTTTATCTGCTTTGAATCAGGTCTGGTGGTTAGGGATTAGGCTGTAGTATAAATTGCTAGCTGTGTCTGCATCTTGGATGGTGCCTTTTGACTGATTAAGGCTCCAGATGCTGAGAGCAGAGCAGCTCTTCCCGCGTCTGGCCCCTTTCAGTTGTTGGGATGACAGTTCAGATGCTTTGGACAGTCTTGCTAAGAATTAGGAAGACTATAAAATATGATCACATTTTTAAAATTCAAGTCATAAGTATAAATTCTCAAATTTATGTAAAACTTAGACATATGTACAATTTGATATTAAAAGGAAGGAAAATGTAGTAACTTTTGATGTCTCTTAATCCCCATTAGAGGGCTGAAACTTTGTACCTGAACAACCCATTTATCACTCAGTGCTTTTTGATGCCTTAGAAATAGGAAAAGTAATTCTTGTTTGATGAAAGGTCAAGAAAACATCCATTCTATAGCTAATTAGATCTGCCTCAGGAAAAAGTACTAACTTGTTCTTTTTGTTCCTGGCTTTCACTTTGTGAGATTACTCTTTTTTACAATATAATTTTATTTCTTTCAATAAACCCTAAGATAAAAACTTTTAGAACAATGAAAAAAAATAAAGTATAAAATATATGATTGCTAACATATGAAAGAATGAAAATATCTAACGTGCATCTCACATATATGTAACAGAATTTGCAATTTATAAAACAACAGTAGGGCCAGGGATTTAGCTCAGTGGTACCACACCTGCCTTGCAGATGCAAGGTCCTGGGTTTGATCCCTGGCACACACAAAAAAAAGCAGTGAACAGGAGAAAGTCAAAATTCAAAATAATAGTTGCTGAAAAAAATATCCCATCTTGAAGAAAGACTTGTTCTCAAAAGTTACATCAGACCAACAAGCAGAAATACTCTGGTGAATGCAAAATTAAATACAAAACAAGAAAACTGAAAAATCAAACCCAAAGAAAAACCATCCTCCTATTAGGAGGAAATGACAGGTTAATAGATGACACTAGAAAACTACTTTCAAAATGCTAAATGGTGGGCAAAAATAATCATGAAATTGAACTAATTTTTGCTGGGGATTTAGCTCAGTGGTTCCACCACTTGCCTCGAAAGCTCAAGGACCCGAGTTCGATCCCCAGTGCCAAAAAAAAAAAAAAAAAAATTAATTTTTAAGAATGAGGGAAAAAATAAGAAACAAGAGAGATTATGTAAAGGTGAAAATTTCCAATGATGAATGTCATTATATTGTATACCTAAAATCTACCCAAAAATTAATAAAAAAAGAATGAGGATAGAAAGGCATTTTCAAAAATATAAAAACTAAGGAAATTTAGTAGCTGTGGTGGTTAGTATAGAGTATCAATTAAAGATTGGCTTTGGCATCCACCCATGGGATCGATGAAGCACACGACTGGGTGTGTCCCGGTAGGCGAAGGTGCATAAACTTGTGTAATATATATGGTCACTGGCTCCTTTTTATCTAGTGCTTCTCCCCTGCACAGCTTTCCAGCTGCCATGAACTAAGCAGCTTTGCTCCACCATGCCCTTCTGCCATGATATTCTTGCCTTGGAGCTTCCAATCATGTAATGAATCCCCTGAAACCAGAAGCCATATTAAATCTCTCCTTTAAATTGTGGGTGTTGGGTATTATG
Source organism: Heterocephalus glaber (assembly GCF_053883595.1). Classification (NCBI taxonomy): domain Eukaryota; kingdom Metazoa; phylum Chordata; class Mammalia; order Rodentia; family Bathyergidae; genus Heterocephalus; species Heterocephalus glaber. The sequence continues at coordinate 11,515,421 of NW_028258142.1, read as the reverse complement.
TGCAGGAACAGAAAAGCTGACCAAAACGGTAGCCTAGATTTTCACGGAAAGAAGTACTAAAAATATATTCTTTAGAAGGAGGGAAATAAAATAAAAAAGAAGGGAAGCAAATGATGAGGTGAAATAGAGAAGTGGTTTCTGCAGTCAGCCACGCTGTGTAACTAAGAATAAATTAGTCCACCTTTCTGTGCTTTAGTTTGCACATTTGTTAAATAGAAATGTCAACAATAGTCTTGTTGTAAGGAGTACACAAGTCAATATTTCAAAGCATTGGCATATAGTATAAGTTAAATAAATGTTAGTTTAAAAATAAAAAAATTGATTGTTAAATTTAAAGTAACACTAGGAAAAATTATGAGAAAAGAAAATGGAAACAAAGTCTATGTAAATAGGGAAGGGTGGAGGGGGTGAAGGGTGCACAGGTAATGGGGAAAAAGTAAGAACCAAAATACATCATGTACAGGTACAAGCACCCAATGATAAGTGTAAATGTATTGTACACCTAAAATGTACCGATAAAAGAATTTAGGCAAAAAAAAAAAAGTCAAGGTAACCACTTGAAGTCTTTAAAAGCAGTAGACTTAAAGATGTTGGACAATAATGAGGAACAAAGATAAAAGGAAATTTTATTATACTATTTTAAGGTCATTATATTTCTTTTCTTATGCATAGCAAAGGGGATAAAGAAAATGCAGTTTACACTACATAGAGTGAATGTAGTCTCTGAACCAACAGCATTGGTGTATTTGGGAACTTTTCAGCAATGAAAATGCTTGATTTCCATCTGTGACCTTCCAAATCAGAAACTCCAGAGTGGAGTCCCAGAAGCTGTTTAACAAAAACTACCTCCCCAGTGATTCTAATGCACAATGAAGTCTGAACAGTTCAAGCTGAAAAGATAGCAAAGGAGAGAAAAAAGTAGTCATATCAAGTAGAAAACACAAAAGGAACTATTCAATAAAAGCCCAAATAAATATGAATACATACCTGTTGTTTATGAGATCTCCAATTCCACTTTATAATCTAGCTACTTCCTTTTTTTGTTCTTTTTTTTTCCCCCATTAACTTTATTGGTACATTTTAGATAAAAAATACAGTTACATTCATCATTGGGATATTGTACCATTACATGAGTCTCTTGGTTCTTGTTTTTTTCCCCTTCCCTTGCCCTCCCTTCACCCCCTACACCCTTCCCTATTTGCAAAGACCTTGTTTCCATTTTTATCCTCTTCTCATATTTTTTCCTTTCCCTTTTTTCCCTTTCCCTACCCCTCCCAATTCCCCTGCTCTTTTAGACCTTTTATTTCTGTTACACAATATCAGTTATACATTTTTTAAACTATAATATTGAGATCTAGGAGACATTACCACAGATTTTACAGAATTTAAAAGGATATAGAAAGCATATTACAAAAATCTTTTTTGAAATAAATTTGACAACTTCTAAGAAGTAACTTGGAAGACAAATTAATGAAACTAACTCTGGAGGGAATATAAAATTTGAATAGCATCTATTAAAGAAAGTATATTCCTAGCTTGAAAACCTACCTATATGAAAACAGCAGGCTCATAAACATTTTAACTGATAAATTATATCAAATAATTAAAGCAGGAAAAACGAAGGAACACTTCTCCCCTCATTTTAGGAACTCAACATTGTGCTAATCCTAAAACTGGATAAAGATAATAGAAGAAAAAGTATGAACATAGATAGAAATTTAACAAAACAAACTATTACAAGTCAGATCTGGCAGGATGTAGAAAGTGGCTTTGTTATAGGGATGGCAGTGTTGGTTCAGCATTGGAAGATCCACCCCCAAAAGTCATCATTTAGACAGAGGAAAGGAAAAAGCCATATGATCCTGTCACTAGTAGGAGAAAAAGTATTGGACTAAATTCTACAGCTGTTCATGGTAAAAGCTATCAGGAGACTGGAAGTAGAACAGAAACTTCTCAACAGATTAAAGGCATGTACTTCTTCCAGTGAGAACGTCTTATATGAATGGAGAAGATACAATGCTTTCTCCTTAAGGTGGGGAACAAGGGCAGATATGCTTACTCTTTATCTGTCCATTAAACTTTGAAACCTAGGCCCCAGCAAAATAGTCTGGCAATAAAATGACACAACTAGGATAGAATTGACATGGCAGAAGCAAAATCTTTATATGTAGATGAAATGATCATCTACAGAGAAAATACTAAGAAATCTCTAGGAGCCCCTAGAGTTTGTACTTGAATTTAGCAGGATTAGAAAACACAAGTTATATATAAAAATTCAGGTCTGTGAAGTTACATACTTTTTACAAGATAAATACACACGAAAATAGAGACTCAGATTGATACCTCAAACAACTAGGATTAGAGGTCCCATTTGACCCAGCTATTCCTCTGCTGGGTATCTTCCCAAAAGAACTAAAAGAATCATACCACAGTGATATATGTGCACCCATGTTCATAGCAGCACAATTTGTAATAGCTAAAACTTGGAAACAGCCCAAATGCCCATCAACTGGAGACTGGATGAAGAATGTGTGTGTTTTTTTATAAAATAGAGTACTACTCAGCCATAAAGAACAAGAAACTAGAGACATTTATGGATAAGTGGATGCACATTGAGGCCATACTCTTAAGTGAAATAAATCGGACACACATGTGTAAATACCAAATAGTTTCTCTGGTGTGAAAAACTAAAAATGTATATAAGGATCAAGATGTATAGTTGATATTATGTAATAGGAAGAAAAGGTCTAAATGAGCAGGGGAAGTGGGAGGGATAGGGGAAAGGAAAGAAGGGAAAAGAAAAAATATTAGAAAAGGTAAAAAATGGAAACAAAGTCTTTGTAAATAGGGAAGGGTGGAGTGGGTGAAGGGAGGGCAGGGAAATGGAGAAAAAAATAAGAGCCAAGATACGTCATGTAAAGGTACAAGATCCCAATGATGAATGTAACTGTATTTTGTACCTAAAGTGTACCAATAAACTTAATGGAAAAAGAAGAAAGTAAAAGGATGGGCAAAATGCATGAGATGTGGTATTACATTATTGATTCTAATACTGTCTGCCTTTCTCTGTGAAGATATTATACTGCTCTTTTTAAGACTACCTTTTGTCAATGGAAACTGGGAGCCATGGCATACTCCTCAGCTGAGTCATAACAGCATCGCAAATATCTGCCTTTTTAAAATTTCTTTTGCCATGAGACTGGGCTAGCGGGTGCCCCATTCAGCTTGGTCCCAAGATAAGAAAGTCAGCAGCAGAATTGAAGCTGACCTGGCTAGGAACAAGAAATAAGCACTTTTCTTAGAGAAATCTCCTGGGATTTCTGGGTTGATTCTTACCATGGCATAATCTAAGTAAAAGTTAGTGACACAAAAAATAGACAAGAGCTTACCCAGGAAACTTGGTTTAATAAAATAAGGTTTTTGAAGCTAAAACATTTATTAGAAATAAAGAGAAATAATCCTCAGTCCTTATACCTAATAAAATAATCTTAAAATAAAAACTATTTGTTGATAACTTTACATGGTGGAAATTAGTCCAATAGGTGAAAGTAATAATCTACCAACCTGATGGAGATTCTCACCTGCATCTTTTATAATTGTGGAATTAGGCCTAGAATTATACCAGACCTCAGCTACAAACTAATCAGAATTTGTTATAATTAACACCATAGATTATTAGGCCTGACTTCTAGGGGTGACTCCTTAGTCTCCACATTGTATACATGCATGAATTTTCAGTTACTAGAAACCTGGAACTTCAGTGACATCATCTGTAAAGTGGGAAAGTGGACAATGACTATTTCACAGGTTACTGGAATGCTTACAGTACATATTTCCTAGCACACAGTAAATATTTTTCAAATAATAACTCTTGTTTTAGTGTTAAGAATGATGACATCTACTACCATTACCACTATGATTGGTGTTATTTTTATTATAATAGAAGCTCATTTCCAGAACAAAATGGAAAAGACCCTGCAGCTAAAGACTGGTTTATTCACTAACTGTCCTGATCAGATGAAAGGGTCCCTCTATTGCCTTGGGCTTCCTACTTAGCCCCGCCAGTAGTAGCTTTTTGTATTCCTTTTTATTAAATAGAAACAATATTTTCCTAGCACTCTCCCCCAGTATCCCAGAATATAGCAGAGGGCAATATGAAGAAACTCAAAATGCATTATTTTTGCATAAGTAACCTTCTTTTTCCAATAAGAAAAAAATGTTAACTGGCAGTTGCTTTCTTATCATTCATTCTCCTCAATATTACCAGATGAGGGTTAGCATAGCTATAAAAGTGAGTCTGTGCATAGCACATAACACTTAACAATCTGTGGTGGAAAACACTATGCCTTAAGAGTCACAACAGTTTTTGTCTACTTCTCTTGGGGGGGAGGTTTTTTTTTTTTTTTTGCTTCTTCAAACATTTGAAAACACATTAAAACCAAACATACAGACTTTTTCACACCCTGCGATCAAATGACAGAACCACAAACACATGGATTTCCTGGGGCTATTTTTGCTACCACTGAATACTCAGGATGACAGCAGCCTTCCTCACCCTGGGTTATGTGTGGTCTCTACCACTTCATCACTTAACCTCTTTGGCCAGTGGATGCTGTCTTTCCTTTCTAACCTGTTCATAAGAAAAAAACAGCATCTGCTGTTCCTTATGACACAAGATGATTTTTTTTAAGTCACTGGTATTCATATTCACATGCAATCTTCCAAAGGATTCATAGTCCAAGAACAAAAACAGTATCATGCATGGGAAGATAAAATGGCCAGGAAAGCAATTCACAGAAGGCTGCATGCTGACATTTCACAAAAGTAAGAAGATAATCATATGATTTTATGTTGTGTTTCCACACCATCTATTTCTTTGTTTTTTTAATTTAAGAATTAATCCTCTGAGAAATTGGATATTGCTCACATTTCACCAACTAGCTCTGTTTAATTAAGCAGCCAGAGATAAAATCAAGGGCACTATGATCAAGAGCAGATAAGTCATTAAATTTGGGCAGGAATGGAGTTTCCGTACACCAAGAATGCACATTGACTGGTGTCTTACAGCCACAATGTATTTCAGAATGTCTTAGAAAGTCACTAAAAGACCTTAATCTTAGTGGACTTGTAATTATTTGCTAGAACATTACACATCTGAACACATCTTGAGTAAATTCAAGATTTTAAATAAAGTTAGACAGTCTGGAGTCCTGGCTCTTCACAAAGAACAGAATTATATAATGGCTCAATCTATTGCTGAAAATGATTTGGGGGTGTCCTCCTGGCTTAGCAAAAAGAAGAGACACCTGCAATACCATGTGTTTTGCTTTAAGTGCATCATCTGGCCTATTTGGAAGAGGCTTTGATGCATGTCAGAAACAAATAAATTTGTCATTTGTTGACAGGGCCCCTTTTCCCTAAAGGCCATTTTTTTACTCTTTTCTACTTAGTTTCTCGACTTTTGAAACAATCTCTGTACATGACACACCTGGATGTGCATATATTGTTCATACTTGGAGACTTAGACTTTAATAAATTCATAAATGCATTTTCTTTTATATGATCAGTAGGATGCAAGTGTCTTCTGTATATGTATCAAGATAAAAAATAATGAAGATAAGGTCTTCCATAACTCATTAATTTTGACTCTAATATGCAAATCTCAAAGAGGGTATTAACTTACATTGTGTGTTTTTTGATAGTGTGTGCTAGTGTAGGATATTCCCTGATATTAATTTCTTGTTTCCATCTCAAATGATATGTTCATTAGAAGAAAAATTTTATGAGGGATACCTCCATAAATTAAATTAAACTAATTTTGGAGTTTTCACACTGACACAAAGGAGCAATACACTCAATTGTCTGTTGATGATAGAGAAATCTATTCATCTTTTTGAGATATCTCTTATGCTTGAGTTACAAACTGAACTGATGAAAGATCAGATGAAGAAATAAGAATGGCACTTCAAACTTTATCAATTTATATACTGTCTTAGTCTAATCATGCTGTATAACAAGAACATTATAGATTGAGTATCTACATGCACCAGAAACTAATTTCTCATAGTTCTGGAAACTGGAACTCCAAGATCAAGGTATCAACAAATTCAGTATCCAATGTAGGCCACTCCTTTCTTCAGTGAAGGCTGTCACCTCAGTATCTTCATATGACAGAAGAAACAGAGGCTCTTTTATAAAGGAACTAGTGCTGCTTCAGAGGTCTACCCCCAAATGATGGTATCCCTTACTAAAGGCCCCACCTACAACACCATCACAATGAGGATTGACTTTCAACATCAAAATTTGGAAAGGACACAACATTCAATTTCTAGTATATGCCTAAGCACTTAATTAAGGAGCAAAATAAAACACTAGTGTCTCGTAAGTTAGAAATTGAAGTTCAGTCACACTAGCCTCTGGTAAGCAACATTCAACCTTTTATTTCTGTGATAAAAGCTTTTTAAAATTCCACATATATGTGAGATCATGTGGTATTTGTCTTCTTGCTCCTGACTTGTTTTCCTTAACATAGTGTCCTCAAGATTTATCTACACTGTTGAAAATGGCTTTATTAAAGGAAGGATAGGATTCAATTGTGTATATGTATACATTAAATTTTTTATTCATTCTTCTATTGATGGAGTAGTTCAGGGAAGCGTTGAGGAGCTGCTGGTCAAAGGATACAAAATTTCAATTAGATAGGAAGAATAAATTCAACACAGTGACTATTTTATATAGAGTGTATTTTTTGAAAAATGATAAGAGAATGAATGTAAAGTTTCTTGCCAAAAACATGATAACAATATGAGGTGATGCATATTAATTAGCTAGATCTAGTCATTGCACAATGTAAAAGATATGTATGGTTAAACACATAGGGAATGTTTAAACTTTAAAAAATTATTATACTAAAACAATTAGTATACTAAAAGACATGTTTCCTATTAATCCCCCTTCAAAATACTCCCCCCTGGTTTGAACATACTTATCTCATCCTTCTTGCCACTTTCTAAAACAGTTCTGGAAATCTTTTATGAGTGTCTTTTTATGACTGCCTTGATGTCAATTCAAACTATTTATTTTTCATAGCCATTTTAACTTAGAGAAAGAGTCAGAAGTTGTACAGTGCCAGATACAGTGTATTACGTGGATAAGGACACACTATAATGGTTTTATTTGACAAAACTCCCATAAACATTTTGAATCAATTCAGGACAACAAGATAGACATAAAAAGACACTACTAAAAAATGACTTCCAGAACTGCTTCAAAAGGTGGAAAAAATGATGAGATAAATGTGTCAGAAGTGAGGGGGTGTATTTTGAGGGGGATTAATGGCAGTGTATCTTTTGCTGTAATAATTTTTATTTGTACATTCACCATATTTTTTATCACACATCATATAAATACTTTGAAACATCAAGTATACAGTAAATACCTACAAATTTACCTGTTGATTTAAAAATGAATATTGAAAAAGAGAATGTAATTGAAATTTAGGAAGCATAAGCAACTATCTAGGAGTATTTGTGAGAATCACTGATATCCCTTTGTATCATATTCTGCAAAAGTAATTGAAGATTTCTTTATATCCACTCACTGGAACAATTTTTGGGAAAATAGTTTTAAATTTTAAATCATTCTTATCAGAGAAAGTAAAGCTGTACCATGATTCATGATCATCTGATCAATTTTGATTTTCAAGAGATAATCCTTTATTAAAATTTAAAGTTTAGTTTACTTAAATTTTAAAACTAAATAAAAACACAGAAACAATACAAAGAAAAAATAAAAAGTTTACATAAAATATATGACTTGGCCTGTCAAGATCCACTGTAACTGTCAATACAGGTATTTTCATGTTGATCAGAAAATTGAATGGCTCTCACTTGTGCCCACTCAGAAGTTGTTCTGGGCTTAGTACACAAATAGCAATCCAATAGGAATGGCTAACCTATTGTCCACCTTTACTCTTTTACAAACATGTAAATTTGATCTCCCTGTACACATTTTGTTTCAGTATCTTGGGCTAATCTTTATTTTCTTCTATCTCTCCTCTTTTGTTTCTCCTGGAGTTCTGTCTTGAGACCTATATATGTTAGTCAGGGTGCACATTTATCTGAGATATTTTAGAAGACTTCCTCATTATGTAGTTTATTGTTCTCTTTACTCTTCTGGATAAAACTAGCTTTTTCTTCAGAAAGGTTTTTCTCCTTCCCTATCTATAATCTCAATAGTTTAATAACTACTCCAAAATATAGAGTCTTTTCTTTTTGGTTAGTTTTTTATCTTAAGACTTTTGTTGTTAGATGCCTTCAAACAAAAAATTTGAACAGCCTTACATTGATCCATTTTAATCAATCAAATGAAATTTCCATGACTCTGCATTAACAGATTACCAAAGAGAATTTCTTACAGTTTGAAAGTACTTACTGTAGAAAAAAAATCAACTGTGATCCAGAAACAAGCAAAATGGTAATGATCTGAAGATTAATTTCTTGTCCTATTACCAACTCTACAATTAAGTTTATCCATCCTAAACTTCCTGCTATCGAACTGATCTTCAAGCCAAGATAAAAAGAAACATTTTCATAGAAATACACATAGAGACAAATGGATTTAAGTGATAGGATAGACCAGCCTTTAAGGAAATCTTTATTTATCCTAGCTTCAAAGTCAGTGAAGAAAACCAAAGCATACTTTCTCTGAGCCACCTCTAAGCTATTCAGAAATTATTTCATGCTGTGTCTTTGGAATAATATTTTGGCTTTCAAGTTCCTTAAAAGATAGTGCAGCCACTAACAAAGTCAAGGAGGTAAAAGGCAACTTTTGTGTGTGATTCTGCTGAATTAAGCAATGGAATGGGTCATTCTCCTTGAAATCCCTGGTCCCAGAAAAATCTCTAAATGATACCGCACTCTGTAGCAATCTCGCAGGCACTCCATCCCACAATTTCTGCTCTGCTCCAGAGTGCTAACTCCTATAGGTTCATTTTAAGATCTTCCAAGAGAAATTAAAAATCATGAGTCAGATGAGTACCAGAAATCCTTTCAGTCTAATATCCATCTTGAATAAGAAGATAGGTCTCAATGATAGGCAACAGACCGTTTGGTGCCTTATTCATTGTGTTAGGACAACACGTTGTGAAGCACTGCTATTTAATAAAAATTTTTTTATAATTCTGGAGATAAATATTGTACTCAGAAGAATTGAAGAATTTTACTCCTCATTTCTCCTAGGAATAGCACTGTGTTTTATATTGGCTATCATAGAGATTTTAATACACGAATATTTTAGTATTTAACAGTATTTTTTAAACATTGTATCTGGTGAACTCCTTTATTTATATATGTAATCTCCTAAACTTCTTGTAATCTTAAAAATTATGTTATCATATTTTCAAACTTTTGTTAAGAAAATTATTTTTAAGCCAGAATATTATGTGTTACATAATGTAACTAAAGAGTAGGGTATCAGAACAGAGTCAGTATTGTTTGGGTCTGGACCTAGTTATTGGATGTGCATTTTTCTCTCAGTTGTTGCCTTCAACTGAGACTTGTCAAAATACTCTTTTCTACTTCTTAATAAAATCATGGTTGCCTGTTCACTTTCTAGTCTTATAATCCAAACCTGTCAAATTGGGAATTATATATAAGATCCAATTTGTTGTTCTTTCCCTCTCATGAGCTCTGAATTTGGGATCTAGATTTAGGAAAACTGAGACATAATTTTTCTGAGACACCCGCCCCCCCCGCAATTCTGGAGTCTCTAGTGCATTGAATCATAGGAAAAGGATAGAGAAAATGTCACCCACACCTCTTTGGCTATCTGGCATTGGTCCCTGTGTTGCAGCTTGTGTTCTGACAGGGCTTGTGAGCACTTTGAGAAGTCATGAAGACAGGCTCCACCCTGCACATTCCCTGAGAGAGAGTTTTTCAACTAAACCCTCCACTGATCTCTACTGACTTGTATCCATCATTTACCACTGTGCTCAATCAAGATCTTCTATTGCTGGACCTCTTTGCCACCTCTTGGGTACTGTGGAGCTCTCCGGGGGTTCAGCAGTATCCACTTGGCATACACTAAATTCTTTCATTTTTGCCATCCAATGCATGAGAATACAGCCTTCATACTGATCCCTGTTGTTGGTTGTTTTCCAGTTCTCCCTTGCCCATAATCAAGGCATAATTTCTGTATTTTATTTTCAAATTATTATTTAGAATATTATTCAGATCTTATCCTAAGTTCTTTTTTCATAAATATATGTTCTCTTTATTCTTAGTGATTGGAAAATCCATCTCAACATAATATTTATTACATGCCCTCATTTTGCTACTGGCTTTGAAAAATTGAGCTGTGTATTTATTATAAGTAGAACATGTAAATCTTGATCATCTTGATGCAAATTATCAGAATAATTACAATTTTATGTTCCTGATTAATTGTGCTTCAACACTAGTTGTCCTTGTGCTTTCTTCTCTTATGAATGTATGACTAGAAAAAAGAATTCCAAGTTGGTAGCTGTCACAATCACTGGTGATGCTGTCCTGCATTCCATCCCATGGACCCATATCAGGGAATGCACTCCTCCTCATTTTCTCAAACTGTGTGTATCAGAAATGCATATGGAAAATGTTTTATTAACTTTTCATTAACTGAGCAAATGCCCACTGACTGTCCTCCATGTGCCAAGCACTTACCTCTGAGGTGAGAACATACCACTGGACCATGTGCCTGTGAGCAGCAGCTCTAGATCACTTAGCCAAGTAATCGGTTAGAATCCCATCATCCATGCTTCTGTTTGCCAAACGTTGTTCAGTTTTCCTCCTAAATGCAAAATGGACTCACACCTGCCAAAAGACACAAGCCCAACATTTCATCCAGTATTTACTGACATGTTTATTAAGAACCTACAGCAATCTCAGGAATCCAGATAAGGCTTATCACGATCTAGAAACTTATAACCCCTATATGCCCCACACGTGTGGAATGAGACAAGATAAACACTAATGTGAGTGCCCTTCCCACTATGTGGAATAGACTCTATCAACATTCCAATAGTGTAATACCAAGGAGTTTGCACCCTGTTAAGGTGTCACTGATGTATTGCTATGTGACACCCATGGATGGGCCCACCCCCATGGAGTTCCTGACATTCCATTGCCTGCCTTAACTTGACATTTGAAGTGAGCAGGTAATACTTTATAGACTTTCTTGAGGAGCTAAGAAACAAGAAACATACTCAGTCCTCCTCCTGCCCTAGAAGCTCAAGGGTAGTTTGACAAGCCCCAAAAGCCACTGACGTTTTTAGAGAAGTTTCAGACTTCGTTGACAATATAACTCTTTAAAAACTTGGCAGTTTTGATTTCACTTAGTTCCCTGCCCCACTAGTTACACCCACCGTTCTTTTCTAGAAATATCTCTATTGAATTCTCAGCCTCCTGCTCTTTCCCTGTCAGACCTCGATCTCTCAGGTTTTGTCAGAAAAACCACCCCCTGGTCTTTTCTTACTGAGCCAGTCCTTCAGTTCAGTGGATACACTGGGCATCACATATCTGGATGAATATTTAGTCAGGGATACTTGCAGCCAGTAAGAGGTTTTTAGAAAAGCTGGGAGGCTTATCATTTCTATTTTACTGACATTGAGTTGGAGTTGAGAAGCTACTGTCTTTTACAACCCTGAAAGACTGAAGATTTTTAGAGATAACTCGATTTCTTTTTAAATTCTATGTGGAAATTGACGAATTCTTTTTCTTAATCCTTTGTCAAATGAAGCATGTGTTGTGAGTATGATAGTATTCTCTATTTCAACTCCTTTTCCTAGTTTTTATTATTTTCTACTCCATTCCCTAAGTTTTTACAGGCAATATTTCAGTGAGCTATTTTACCACTGCATAATATGGACCAACATATTTCTGGTATCCAGTAATATTTTCTATCCCTTGCTGCTGAATCACCTAGACAATGGCACATATTTTATGTTTTTGTGATAGCACATCTCACTTCTATTCATTTATCTTTGATCTTTTTTATTAGTTAAAGAAAACATCTTCTCTCTCTCTCTCTCTCTCATACCTTTTTGTCTTACAGGACCCTAAATTTTCTGTTTTCTTCTTTTCCCCTCCAGCAACCCATGGTGTTTTGTCTTTATTCTTCCTCAGAAACTTTAATTTTTTTGGTACCGGGGACTGAACTCGGGTATTTGCGCTTGCGCAGCAGGCGGCGAAACCACTGAGCTAAATCCCCGGCCCCTCTCAGAAACTTTTCAAATGAAAGGTTTGTCTCTCTGAACTCAGCATGAGCTTTAAATCACAGGTTTGACCTTTTATATGCCATCCAGCCCTTTGATATCCGTTCCATCTAAATCATGTGATCTGCTCACTTCTTGTTCAGGGTGTTCCGATTTCAGGTAACTCTTTTCTTTCTATCAGTACCTCCAAATCTTTCACAGACCCTTTGCCAACATCTTTCCTCTAACTCCCATGCAGTTTTTCTTGCTTGGCCTTTGCCTGTTCACCATAGAAAATTCCTACCTTTTTAATATCTTAAATTTTACACAGATTTAATTACAACCGTTTCACGTATATATACTTATTTTGTTTCATAAATCATATCCTGTTAAATTAATTTGTTTTTGTGGGTTGTTTATTTGAGAGAAAAATAGAATATTTGACTTTTGCATTTAATGTTCTATTGCTGGTGTAACAAATTACCATACACAGAAGTTTTACGCAATTCAAATTTATTATCTTAGGAAGACCTAACTCTAACACTAGTCTCACCAGACAAAAATTAGTGTCCATAGGTCTGCCTTCCTTTCTGGAGTTTCTGGAAGTGGATGTATTTTAGACTTTTGGGGTTTTGTTGACGAAATTCAGTTACATTCTTAACATTAGCTATCTCAAAATGTTTTTGTAACACATCTGACTACTAGAGAAAAAGAGCTCCATAGGCTATTAGTCTATAGGCCTTCATAACCAGATGGCTGGTGAAATGTTCAGACGCCAAGGACTTTCATCTTTCTGGTTCCCCTTTCCATTCCAAGCACCTTATGTGAGTTGCACAGAAAAGCACTGCTCTGGGTCTTACTAGCATGTGACTAGGGTGTGTGCTCTTTCACAGCACCTCTTCTTCAGAATTTTCACTGTTTGATCTTTGTGTTGTGGTGAGAAACCTAACCCTTGGGCATCTGGTATTCTGCTGGTACCTCTTAAGAATCCCATAGACTGGAACTCATTCCTGTCCTTGCCTCAGAGAAATCTACTCACTGGTAGATTTGAAGCAAGAAATCTTGCTTTCTTGTAATGTTTTAGCAACCTAGTCCCACTTCTACAACACACACACACACACACACACACACCACTTTCATTTTTCAGACCATTTATAGGTGTTGATTTCTGTTCTTATTTCCTCTAAATTGTTTTAAGCTTTTGTGTCATTTACTAACCTTCATATTAAAGCATTTTGCAATGAATTCTTGTTAGGCAGAAGAACAGTGCAGTTGATTGTTCTGTCAATTGCTGCTATTTGTCATTTGTTACTTTGGAAAATAGGCAGGGGTAATTTTCTATTTGGCTATATCTGGAAGCCAAACCTCACTCCTCCAATTCACAAAAGAAAAAAAGATAGAATGAGTTTTCTATATTTATTCCAAAAATTTGATGTATCAACCTGCTGTTAAATTAAAATTGTATTATGATTATCTTTATAAAAGATGAGATCTATTTAAGTAGTAACTCATTTTCTTAGCTTTAAGTTGACCTTTTCAAAAATTCCACTGCTGTTATCTACAGAGAAAATAAAAATTTAATCAATCGTGTATCATATAAAATAAAAGGGAATTTATACAAGACTTCCATGTTGCCAAAATATCCCTAATAAGATTAAAAGGAAAAGATAGATGATAAAACAGGAAAAGTTGTAAATGGATATTATTTTAGCACAACTGAAGTTCAGTGGAAAACCTTGTTTGCTACGGCTCCTCTTCCCTTCTTAATCAAAGATCTCTTTTATCAAAATAAGCCAGTGGTAAATAGTAAGTATTATGAGTTGCACATAAATGGAGATCAATACAGACCTCAAAGGGTCCAACATGAGACTAGTCCCCAAATTATTTGCATATGACTGAAATTCTGGAAATTAATTGCAAATTACATCTACTACCTTATTCCACATTTATTCATTAGCTTCCATTATCTGGTGTTGTGCTATATGCTCAAGGGACTAAATCAGCCAAGTCTCCTGTGCTTCAGTGTCTTGAAATATACTAGTTGGAAAAGGCAGAAAGGAACCCAGTGATAAATAGGAGCTGGATAAAGGATGTTGTGGGAATGTGGAGGATGATGTCACATCCCAACTTGGATCTGAAGAGCTATAGTAAAAAAATCCTTTTAAGGAGGATTAGGTGGAAGTGAATTTTATGGAAGACAGTAAAGGAGAAGTACTGCACAGAAGAAAATAAAAGCATTTCCTCCTTGAAAAAGGAAAGTAATTGTTCCCCTATCTCTAAACTGATCAGTCCTACAAATCTAACTTCAAAGGTAAATGCTCTTTCTTGTGGGCTAAACAGAAATATATTACTTGAATGCTGAAGCAAGTACTTAGGTTTTAACTTTTTTCTTATCTTCCTACTACACAAAAAGTGTGGGAAAAACAGAAGTCTGTAAAATATTGGTAAGGTCAAGCAAGTATTTGGCAGTTTTCCAGAATGAGAGCTCCATCAAGATGTCTTATGTTGTAACATCACTATAAATTCTTCAGAACAACCGGAGAAAATCTTATATTCTCTAATCAATAGTCTGGGGAAATATTGTTTGGTCATGTTAAGGCAAAGTATGTGTTTAGTACTTTATTAAATATAAAAATAATCTTTGTCACCAAATCATAGCAAATCTGCATAGAAGATAAGAATTAGATATAATTAAGAACTACTGCTTATGCTGAAGGCAAGCAGGAGTATTTTATCTCCATTTTACAAACATTATTAATTAATCCAAATCCGGTGAGGACTAGATACAGTGATATGATTTCCATGCAAAACTAGTCTTGCTTGTGCCTTATAATAAATTAATATGATACATGCAGTGCTTTTTAAAATTCTGCTATATGATTTGAGCTGATAGCGTATTTCCTATATATGTTATAATTTTTTCATTTAGTTTTCAAAGATTGCTCATTTTGGATACTTAACTTTATTATCATTATCATATCAATGAACTTCACCAAAAGCAATAAAACTTTAATCTAATCATTTTGTCAGTAGGCCTTTATTAAGGAACTTCTATGTAAAGACCTCTTCTGATTCAAAGGTATACAGTCGTACTGTCCCCAGAATTCTGTAAAGAGGGAAAGGAAGTGAAACCAAGAGAAAAGCCATTTGCTTGCCTATGAAATTGTTTTGTACTATCCCTGGTCATCATTTCTTTCTAATCGATAAGTCTATTTGTCACATATTTTACCATTTAAATTAGTCTGGCTTTGTCAAATGTCTTGTTATTTCCACACATCTTTTCATCTTCCTTTTGAAAACTACTGAGCTTCTTCATTTAATCCTGTGCATAATGAAAGCATTTTAGGGTTTCTGCTATAGAGAATAAGAATTTGAACATAGCTCCTTGCTATTGGGAAAAAGCATCTTAGTAAAAAAAAGTGCTTCTATCATGAAGCGAAAAAAATATAAGGTGTAAAGAATATTTTAATGTCTGTAGTCATCCATAAAGAAATTTAATTATTTGTAGACTAAGAAATTTGAAAGGTAAAACAAATGACACAAAGCACCAGCTCTATAGGACCTCCAATTTTATTCACTCTCAGCTCTGAAATTATATATATATATATATATATATATATATATATATATATATATGTATGTATAATATCAGTGGTAGAGCACCTGCCTGGCATGCACCAGTCCTTGCTTCAGTCCCCAATACATATACATATGTGTATGTGTAGATGAAAGATAATTCAGAGAAAATGACTAGCTAAATAATGATAGGACAAAATAAATTAACACTCAATCAAAGATAAAAAAGACTTCAATACCTAGAGGTTGCCTGAGAAAGAACAAATGAAATGCAAAGCTGTAAATATTTGAAAGATGACCATCAAAAGCAGATTAAGGGAACCAAAGCCCTGTGTAACTGAAAAGATTCAGCTCATATGCAGCAAACTATTATATCAAGTATATGGAATACAAAGGTTCACACTTTTGAGATGAAGGTTTAGGGCTTCTCTAATTAATCCAAATACTAGCAAGCTATGAAAAGAAATTATCAAGTGTTACTTCTCATGTTTTATTGTGTGAACTCAGAGCTCTCATTGAGAGCTACAAACAAATGTCACTATCACTGCCCTGCAGATGCTTTTCTTCCTCTGCCCCTGTCTCTGTCCTCCCTGACTCATTCTACACATTGACACATAAATGCACACTCACAAACACATGGACACACACACTCAAACACAATCTCATATATACCCACACTCATTCATGCATACACATAGGCATGCTCACTCACACACATACACATACTCCCTCACATGCACACCTAGTCACCAGCCTGCCTGCTCTGCAGGTCACTGCTCTGATAATCTTCCACTTGGCTGAGGCTTTTTCATTCATATTCAGTTCCTTCCTGGCCAGCCTAGCAGTCTTCAGGGATCACAGACCAAATTCACCTGCCCACTCCATTAGATTCTAAGATTACTGAGAGCAGAAATTATGTGTTTTTCAGATAGTCTCCTAACACAATGCCTGGCAAGATGCTAATTAAGAGTATATTTTTTAAAAGGAATGAACCCTGATGACTTCTGAATTGCAGAGAGATCTCTCTCTTGTGCTCTTTTTCTCTCTCTTTCTGAAATACTTCATAGGTCAGTCTTTATGGTAGCTGTATGTACTGGTTTTTATTATTCTGGCTATTTCTATGTTACTGCACCACTAAAATGGGGGCACCCTGCAGTTCCCAAGATAACTACAGAAAACATCTCTTCCAGCAAGATGGAAGTCCATATCTCATATTGCTCTGATAGGAAACCTACTGGCTTTGTGTCCTTACAGAATTCTACCATTTAGCTGTAATTCTGCATGAGGAGTCAGAACCAGTTTCACAGAAGCCCTTTACTATGGGATTCTTTCTTCATCCATTAAACCCGAGGACAAAAGAGCACACAGGAAAGAAGGGATGAGCGATGCACTTCTTCATGCTCTGACTTCCTACTTACAGGCAACACTGGTAGCAAGGTGTTTGGCATCTTTCACATTTTAATTTTTACCCCAAATAGCAAATTAGATATTCTCATAACCAACTGAAAATACTGTTAGGTAGAATAATGCAGATGAGATGTGAATTGATGAGATGTGAAGCTTTTAAATAGTAAAGTCCTGAAAAAAGTCAAAACAATAAGAATTAAAAAGAAGATATAACCATATTGTCTCCTTTAGCAGAAATTTCAAATTTCTAAATGCAGTATAAAGCATGTAAATAGGCTTAACCTATAAGATTCTGCTTTGTTGTGAGAAAAGCTTTAAAACTTTTATGAATTTCATAAATTAAAGCTCCTATATCCACCAAAAATATTTTAAATATATGCTATTATTTGCTTCTGCAAATTTTTTCTATGAATTCTGGAATTCCCTCTGTACAAGAAAAATGATCTTTTGTTTTTGATAATGGCCTTGTGTTTACAAAAGATTATTTCTTGGGTCCTAGGAAATGCCCAGGCAGCCAATCCCTTGCCTCTGACTTCACTTAAGTGAGTCAGGCTTTTGTGGGAATCTATCTGATTTTTGACTTAAGCTAATGTGACTCATACCACTGAGGGGACATTCCCAGAAATAGGCAGACAGTGGCTTTAGGAAAGAAAATTGCTCTCCTGATTGGAATGTTAGAGCTATTGTTTCTGTTAAAACCATACCTTATGGGGGAACTTCATGTTCTTTCTGCTTTATTTTCTAACAGTATCTTACAGTCTTGATAAGTTTAAAAATAAATGACATTTGTCTGGACAGTGCATTGATCAAACTTATCTTTCATGCTAAGGCACTGTGACTAAACTCAGGAAGGAAGTACGGCCCAGGTTTGTTGATGTTGACCATTTTGAAGAGTACTTAATACTCAGATCTCTAGCATCATGAAACCTGCCACAGATGACTTTTCATGGGGAGTTTAAATGCCAAGGGAAAGACTAGAATGTCGTCCACAGACAGAAAGAAATATGATGGAAATCTATATTAAACTGTTCTAGTACAGAATTATGCTACATGGAAAAGTCAAATTTTTCTGTGCGCAGGGGTCAATGCAAAAGTTCTGATGCAATTTCTGTAAAGCAATAATACAGCTTACCCCAAAATATTAAACTTCATGCTCAAATCTTTTACAGTAGCATAGTAAAATAGCTAGAAGACCTTGTTCCAATTATCATAGTGCTGGTCAATGATATGATATAGAACACAAATATGATTCCAACCCCCATCTGCCTCCACACACAAGGATTTTGGTTAAAATCTGATTCATTGATGTTGAAGAACGGGAACATTTTGGACACTACAAGATTCTGTATGATGATAAGATGCTGAAGTGTTTCAAACAACAAAAAAAACTTGTAAATATAAAGAAGTGAGGAGATAATCATAGTAAAAACAATAATTATGTAATCAATGTTGTAGAATTGGGATTAGAATCCATGTCTTTGGATTTGGAATTTTCCAAAGAAGAATGATTCTTTTAAGAATCTATCCCACTCTCTCTCTCAAAAAAAAAGGCTAGTCTACGTTTTGATGTTGATAAAGGAAATGTGATCATATTTATGGGGTAATCCATTATCCATTAAAATTCAGAATAACTCAGATCAGATCTTCAGTCCACACAAATCTAAATCACAATTAGGAAAATATTTGGCTGCTTAATTTACTCTGATGTTTTTTAAATAGTCACTTATCTATTTTTTATTTTATATTTAAAGTTTTTCTAAGTAATTTCAACCCAAGAATTAATTTAATCTAAAATATTTTAAATAGAAAACAAATATTCACCAACTGTTACCTTTAGTAAAATAAAGTACAAGAATAAGTTAAAACTACTTGAAAATGCAATGTCAAAATGGGAAATACTGGTGGGCATTTTTTTTTTCACTTCCTGAGTATAGCGTTTGTTTAACACTTGCCAACTACCAGAAAAAATGGCCTTCTCTTTCCTTTCCTTGGAGCTTTACTGACTCTGACACATGTTCTCATTTTTGGGGGAATTTTTTTTAAATTTGTGCTCATTAATTATATAGACTATTGGGTTACATTGTGACTTTTCATGCATCATATAACTTGCTCTCTCATTTTCAGAGCTGGAGGCAGAGGAGTGGTGCAAGCATCTCTGCATGGAATGTCTAGGGACCAGGCTCAACGACATCAGCCTTGGAGAGCCAGACCTCCTGGCCGCAGGAGTGCAGCGGGAACAGAATGGTCAGTGCAAACTTGCTTCCCATCAATAGAAAGTGCAGTACTAGCTGTAGAACTCTGACAGTAGAGAGCACCTCAGCAATGTTTCAGACCAATCATATTTTTAAAAGAAAGAAAAATGGTCAACCTTGGTTACTAGGGAACTTTCCCACAATGCTATGGCAAATCGAGGAAATGCTAACTAATGTATAAGCCAGGTCTCGTGGCTTCTTGTCTGTGACATTGTCATTTGTTCAAATGAAAATCTATTGAATTAAGTCAAGGTATATAAGGCTTTGGAATGTATAGCATCCCTACATCTTCTTCTTTGTGAGTTGGTTTAGCTTTAGAGTTTTTAAAACAAATTTGACTTATCAGTTAATCAACAGCTTTTACAGCATTTAGCTAGCATCACCGGGGGGAAAGTACAATAGATGAAATCTCAGACTATCACAAAGTTGAGGCTTACGTGATTAACATTGTGTATTTTCTACACTGTTTTCTAACTTTACAGCCATTTCTGATATCTGTTGACAATTTATGCTGCATACTCTTGATTAGCACCTCTAATGAAAATGTATTTATACTTCAATGTGAGGTTTTAAGTTATATGCAGATAATTATTAATAATCATGAACTCATTTCCACCAGTTTTAAAATAATTATCACTACCGTCGTATAATCTAGTTTTGTGAAAATATAAACCTTTCAATATTGCTAGTATTCGATGTCAGTTTGGGAAAAGATTGAGGGTTATTGGTTGAACTTGATATTATTTAAGAAAAAAGAAAATTGTGGAATTATCTGTTGTTTATAAATTAGATAGCACAGATAAAAGTGTGCCAGATAACACTTGATGATTATTTGCTTGTTGTTAACAACCATCACTATGTTAGAGTCCATTAAACCACTATTTTTTTTTAGTCAATAAAATGAAAAAACAAGATTTTCCTCCTAATTGATCATGAATATACATAGGGGCCAGCACTGACTTCACTTGTAGTTTTCACAAAAAGGCATTGCTGCAGCTCTGGTCTCACATCCTCTTTGCATTCCACTTTTTCTCCTATGTTTGCTCAGGTTTCTATTTCTCTGATTTTTTTCCTGAGAACTATATTGGACACAGAATGCCCATAACTGTGCTGCATATAGTACAGTGTTCATTCACAGTTTAAAAAAAAGGAAAAAATTCTTACTGTAAAGATTTGTCAAATACTACATAAATGAAATATGAAAAGGCAAATAAATTAAGCTTGTGAGTGGAAATATCGTTTGCCTTTTCTAGTGTAAACTGTATGCTTTCATTTTAAAACTATGGGATTGTTTATGGTTTCCATTCAAATGATCTTTTGGTATGATCTTTTGGTTCATTATAATTTTGTTTCTAATTTAATGATACTGTTAATTTGCCTAGAATAGAAAAAGAATTTTCAATGTGGACTTTTAAGATAAGACAACCATGGAATTAAACATGACAGCCACACAAAAAGCAAAAGTTTTCTTTAAAAAAAAGCACAAATAATGAAAACAGAAAGTTTCCTGTAAATACTTTACAGCAGACTTGAAATTCTAATATCTCCAATACCACCAAGTTTTGTGTTACATTTGTCTTGTTTGAAAATTCTAACCATGTAAAAAGTAATTCTTTAGCTAAAGAAGATGCTATTTAGTCCATTTAAATAAATTCCTAAAGGTACATGTAACTCTATAAGAAAATTAGCAATCTTACTGCAATACACATATATAGAGACACATATGCATGTTCACTCACAAAGATGCTTCAATATTTGTATTAAAAGTACAATTCTTGGATGGGGAAGATCTCTTTTCCCTAGGAATCACCTTCTTTTTATGACTCCTAAGACCACAGATGAAGCCACTGCCGTGGCCTCATGGAATTCACACACCCCTAAGTTCAGATAATATATTTGCTCAGTTCTTCTTGTCCCCTTTAAAAAAATAACTATGTAACTTTTTAAAATTGTCATTTGTGCTATAAGAAGACAGTACAATGGATGAAGCTCAACAGAATGTCGGGAATTCACATTCCATCAAGACTAGCTCAATGATTCTAGTGTCTAGATGCAGGTGGAAGAAAACTTTACGCGCAGATTGCCGCAAGTTCTTAGGGGAATTTTCTCACTCCCTCATCACCAGGCTTCCCCTGTATATTTGACAATTACATTCGAGAGCAGCCCTGAGATAATTAACAAAGACTATAAAACTTTACAGTCAAGGCTAAGATTTGGTTTTAGCTGCTTGAACCCTCTCCTTCTAGTCTATGACAGTGTTGAACCCAACACTTCTTTCTTAGACATTATGCTTATTTTACTTAAAATGTGTAAGGGAGATATTCATTGTTTTAACCAGCTAAAATTTAAAAAAACATGTTTAAAGCTGTCTTTTCATGGATTCTCAATCACTACTCAAGACTTTTCATGCAAAACAAACAAAATTTTTAATGTCATAAAACATTTTGAGCAATTAATATGCATAAATTGAAATAAATACCTTATGAAAGATTTATCATTACAGATGCAATTTTTTTGCTGGAAGACACTTTGGTTTTAAATTATACAATGTATCCTTCATCAGAAACATTATTTTGTTATCCTGTCAATCATGTGCTTAGATTTAGTTTTAACTTTTTCTCCTAAGACATCAAACACATATGCATACAGAATTGATATAAGGAATTACATTAGCATGGTTTGCAGTGATCTTATGGTATTTTGTAATCAAGGATATTGAACACAGCATTTTTTGACATTCAGAATTGCGACTTCACTTCTATTTTTCTAACTCTTCAGCTTGGTCTTATTTACTCTGAGGCTAGATGAGAATAGATATTGATGCAAATAATTTTTTAAAGCTGAAAAGCGTGTGTTGCTGAGATAAAAATGTCATCGATTAAGTTTTTACCTTAATCATCTTTATCTAGGGCTGTCAGTTGTTTTCATGTTGACTCAGAATCCCACATGGTATAGAAGAAAATTAGGTAAACATAAGCTTACACACACACACACACACACACACACACACATACACACATTCTCACTCTCATACACACACACATTTATTTCTAGACCCTAGACCTCAGGTGACACTGTCACAAGAAAGAGCATACTGAGTAGCCATTTCAAACTTTAAATTCTTACAATTTCTAGGATCTCCAGGTCTGTCCATAGTATTTGAGATTCTACACTGACCTTGGAAAACATTAATGTATGATCTTATACTCATAGTTTTTTATAACACATAATAATAACTCTGAAAGACAGATATTGCATATTAATTATTAATAGCAAAAGTGTGCATAACAAAGAAATAACTCACTTGTAAGGAAATTCAAGCAATTACAATTAGAAGGAAACACAGAGAAAATGTTCAGCTTGCTTTTTATATAAGGAAAAGAAAATACCCCCAAAATAAACAGGAAATATGGGGTTGGGGATTTATCTCAGTGGCCTGCCTTGCAAGCACAAACTCCTGAGTTCAATCCCCAGTAGAGGAAGAAAAAAAAAAAAAAAAAAAAACAGGAAATGTAACCTCAAACTGCCATCTGATTAACTCAGCATTAGATCTGAAGGTTTTGTTTTATCCAGGACCTAGTTGCTCTGCCTGTGATTGGATCAGACTCAGGATGAATTCTTACTTTTAGCTTAGAAACATGCATAATGTTTCTCTAGAATTAAAAGAATATTCTAATGATTCTAAATTCTACCTGATTTGTCACAATAAACATACTCCCTACATTCAACTCAGACACCTTTGAATGTCATTCAGGCATTCATTATTCATACATCAAACACATTTCAGGAATTCTCGATCCACAATCCAAGCTCAGGAAATGTAGATTTGAACAAAATATGGTTGATAGGTATGATGTTCACAAAATAGTGAGGGACTCATACCTATAATCAAGGTGTATCAATCAACGCTTTGTAAAATAATGTTGTGCTACCAGTCACTAAAAATTTCTCAATAGCAAAAGACTACATGCCTGTCTGTGTGGCTAAAATTTAGCCGACTTATGCTAGATTCTGCTGAAATTGGCCCTAAACTACAGGCAGTGTTGTGGTGGTCTCCTTGCATGGAAGCTGCAGCTACCCAAAGCATGTTCTAAAAACAAAACAAATATAATAGTAATGCAAAGACAGCAAGACAAAATTTGTAATATAATTTAAGCCTCTGCATATTTCATGTCCATAAGAATTCCCCTGGGCAAAAGAAGTCCCATGTCCAAGGCCAAAGTCAAGAGGCATAGAAGCATATTCTACCAGTGAAGCCATGACAGAAGCTAGAATGTGTATTCTAACTGGGACAAAACCAAGAATGGAGATAAAAGACCGTCCAGTTTACCATCTGATATATAATAAAATGCCTGCTAAAATGGAGACAAATACTGTGGTATAGTTATGATTAATTTCTAATCAAAGTAGCTTACTTCTTTTTCTAAATTATTTTTTATTCTTTCAAATAAGCTTTCTCAGTCACATCAGTATGAAATTCTTAATAGCCATCAATAGACAAAACTATTATTAGCAGGACCTTATTCATGTGAAAAATACCAGTTAATGAAAGACAATTTCAACAGTAGCAATAAATAAGAAGAAAAGGTCCAAAGGGGTAGAGGAAGTGGGAGGGGAAGGAGAAAGAAAAGAAGGGAAAGGAAAAATTATGAGAAAAGAAAAAAATGGAAACGAAGTCTATGTAAATAGGGAAGGGTAGAGAGGGTGAAGGACGCACAGGTAATGGGGAAAAAATAAGAACCAAGATACATCATGTACAGGTACAAGCACCCAATGATAAATGTGAACTTATTATATACCTAAAATGTACCAATAAAAGAATTTAAGCGAAAAGGAAAAAAGCTATTTAGGACTTTTCCCAAGTTCTCAAATGATATAAGATCAACATATATTGTATAGATATTCTTTATAACCAGTAACAAAAGCATTTTCTATGTTTATTATTTTGTCCAGATTTGTCTAGGTTAACCCTGAGCAAAATCAAATTGTGCATGGAGGAAAAGAAATAATTCCTGAGCTTGTAAATGCAGTCTACATGCTTTAGCACTTCCCAAAGTCCATTCCAAAAAATATCGTTGTGTCTCTGATCACAACAATGATAATCCCCTACTCTCTGAAATGAAGGAATCCATCAAGTGAATACAATATGGTACACCTATGAGTTACATTGAGGGCCCCACTGAAAATGATAACATTGACATTCCAACTCTCAGTAACTCTGAATGTTGTCTTACTTGGAAAGAATGTCTTTATCAAAGTAACCAAGTTAAAGTGGGATCATTAGTGTAAATTCTAATCCAGTTGCATCCATTATATCCTTATAAAGAGGCGACTTTTGGACACAGACACAGACATGCATAAGGGAAGATGATGTGAAGACACATAAGGAGAAGCCAGCCATACAACTGGAGCAATGGTCATCTGTAAGCCAAGGAACATGTGTTGCCTGAAAACATAGTTGCTAGAAAAGACAAAGATGGATTCTCCCCCTGAGTATCAGAGAATGGCTCTACCACAGTTAATGTTAGACTTTTAGTCTCAAAAACTGTGAGACAATAAATTTCTATTTTTTGAATTAAGTTTATTGATACTATTTAGATATACATAATGATCACATTCATCATAGGAAATTTGTACCTGTACTTCATATATCTTGATTCTCTTTTTTTCTCATTCTCCTCCTCACTTCAACTCCTCTTCTCCTCCTTATTTACAAAGCTTTGTTTCCATTTTATCCTTCTTTTCTCATTTTTTTCTTTTTCCTTCCTTCCCTCTCCTAGATCCCCTTTCCTTTTGAATTATTTCTTCCTATTACACAATATTTATTATACAGTTTGGTCCTTTTACCCTTTCAGTTTTTCACAACAGAGAAATAATGCAATATTTACACATGTGGTCCAATTTATTTCACTTAAGACTATGGTCTCAAGGTACATCCACTTACCTAAAAATGTCTCAAGTTTATCCTTCTTTATGGCTGAGTAGTACTCCACTGAATAAAAAAATCCACATCTTTTTTATCCATTCATTGGTTCATGGACATTTAGGTTGTTTCCAATATTTAGCTATTACTAACTATGCTGCTATAAATGTGAGTGTGCATATATCGCTGTGGTATGATTCTTTTAATTCTTTTGGGAAGATACCCAGAAGGGGAATAGTTAGGTCAAATAGGATCTCTAATCCTTCTTTTTTGAGGAATTCCCGCACTGATTTCCATATTGGTTGCACCAGTCTACACTCCCACCAGCAGTGGAGCAGGGTTCCTTTTTTCCCACAGCCCTGCCAGCATTTGTTGTTGGTTGATTTCATGATAATAGCCATTCTTTCTGGAGAGAGATGGAATCTCAGCATTGTTTTAATTTGCATCTCTCAAATGACCAGTGTAAATTTCTATTTTTAAGTTCCTTAGTTTGGGGTACTTTGTGACAGTGGCCCTGGGAAAGTAAAACTGATCCTGTGTGATGATCATGATATATGTTAGTATAGCAAAGGGCTTGAGAAGTCTTGTCCCTTTCTGCACATAAGAGATATTCATATCCTCAGGAACTTAAGTTCCATGAAACATAATTTCAGATGCTGATACTATCTACAGGGAAATCTGAAAGATGATGACTATGAGAGTAGCCAGCCTGCCAGGAAGTAAACATTAATGGGTACAACACAAAGGCTCGAGTGGGTCATAGCTATTTTGCCCAGCCTTGAATTGCACTCCTTTAATTTCATTATTTAATTTATATAGGTAGTGCATGTAATTTTTAAAATGTATTAAAACCACCAATTTTCTCACTTGTCTTTAGTATATATTAAAGTGGAATAAAAGTTAATGTCAAATGTATTTATCCCTCTTCTTTGCAATAGTTGCTTGAGGGGAATGAAAGATGTTTTGTAGGCTTACTTGCCACAATGCCAAATCTAAATAATCCACATGTCTAAAATCTAACCACACTGTTACAAATGAGATGTATTGCTTGAAGAAGTATTTTGAAGTGCCCAAGGACATGTGCTGCTTCATTTGCCCTGGGAAAACCCCTTACACAAACAATAAGAAGAAAATGTATATATTTAAAAGCAATCATAAAAGAACTAAAAAAAAAAAAAAAGAATAAACTGTTCCTCAACTTTAGCTGAAAGTTAGCCATTGCAGCATAATTTATCTTACACAGACACTGGCTTAACTTTGCTATTTATGAAATAGATAATTATTAAATAAATTATAACACAGCTTTGAAGTACAATATTTTACATTCATTAAATTTTACCCCTAAGGAATATTTAACAGCATATTAAAATGTTTATATCAAATACAACACACAAGGTTAAATAATTTATATTCTGTATAATAAAAAATTGTGTGTGGATATGTTTCTATATTAAACTACACAATTACAGGGATTATCTCAATAAAGAATAACAACAAATGAATTTTTATTTTTAAATAATTTTCATAGTTTCTGCAGTGAGCATGATTTACTTGGAAATGCAGATAAATTACAGTCAACAGTCAATTTTGTAAAGAAAAAAAAGACATTGCTAGGCGGTTAAAAGATGCTGAGGATTTTTAAGTGCTACTAATTATTCAAGAACTACAAGTGTTCCAATTCACAGTGGCCATGTGCTTTGAACAGATGCCACCTGGCAACTGAATATATTGCCACATAATCATAAAATAAATGTTGACAAATTTTCAGTTTGGGTGGAAATAGAGTCACAATTTCTGAAGAGTTCCACAAATTTTAACAAGTATAAATCATGCTTTGTTTCCCTGATGGTTTAATTGCATAATACAGATCTCAGATGTGGCTCAGCATGCAAACACCTGCTTCCTCAGTGTAGCTAAATTTCTGTAGTTGCTAGAGTTGATGAGTGACCCCTCCATTACTCCTGGGTAATAGAACTTGGGAAATAAGAATATGTGGAACAGAATGTTCTTGAAATGTCTCGCTATCTTCTCTATAATATGGGCTCTATTTAATTCCTTTAGCACTTTGTATATCTGTTAAAAATAAAGCAGATTGTATCCAACAATGGGGTGAGTGGACTAGAGTCCAAACTGGGATAGACATTTAGTCATAAATCCCCAATGTAGGTTCAGTTTTTCAAATACCAGATTCTTGTGAACTTCTTCCTCAGTACTTCATATTAGACCCATATCTCTCCAATCTTTTGCCTGGGTCACATTTTGTAAACAGTTTTTTTGTTTTGTATTCTTACTAGGATTTAGTGTTTTCAATTGGTATGTGGCAATTGTTAAATAAAGTGTATAGAATGAGACTTTCTTGTTGTCTCAAAGGTACCTGTGGCCCCAGAGATGTGGATAATGGATGAAGGCTCTAAGAAAGTCTTTGAAGTAGGGTGGTGGATTGAGGATTGCTTGGGAGTCTTTCATAGAAGTGTCTCCATCACTTTCTCATTGCTGGGACAAAATACCCAACACTCCC
This sequence comes from Heterocephalus glaber, assembly GCF_053883595.1. NCBI lineage: Eukaryota > Metazoa > Chordata > Mammalia > Rodentia > Bathyergidae > Heterocephalus > Heterocephalus glaber. Next base: position 11,487,516 of record NW_028258142.1, on the reverse strand, counting down.
ATTTCATTTTATTTTTTTTTACATTCATATAAATTTTATTATGCACAAAGTTTATTCTGAATAAATTGCTTTATAATTGCTGAAAGACATTGGTTACTTAGCTCTAGGTACTTAAATTACCCAAACAAACATAGCAAGCAATACAAAAATGTAAGAAATTTACAAAGCTGTATGAAATAACTTAATATTTAAAACTAGGCAGATACAGTCTATCATATTTCTGCAAGAGAACTGTACGATTACATACTTAGCTATTTTTTTGTTAAGTGGGTAAAAGAAAGGATGCTTTAGGGCTTCTTTGAGAGTGATTCTTTTCGCTGGATCATACTCCAGCATCTTCTGAATGAGGTCAAAGAGAAGCTCATGTTCGGCATCCTGAGAAAGCATAAATTCCTTCAGGGGTTTTCAGCGCCGTAAGACATATCTGCCCGCAGAACTGTGCTCATCCCAGTCCAACCGGTCATGATGGAAATATTTACGTTTCCGAGTCTTCTGTATCATATGTTCTGGCAGCGGTCTGAAAATCCTTTCCATCATTGCTAAGTGCTCCTTACTATATCATGTGTTGGGAATACTGTGAACCCCAGGTAGTACTCGATGAGAATGCACCCGATGCTCCAGACATTACATGGCTGCAACCACCCCAGGGCTAAAATAACTTCAGGTGCTCTGTAATACCTGGTCGACACCAACGTACTGTGATGCTCATCATCATAGGTTGCTCTTCCAAAGTCTACAACTTTAATATCTGGATTTATTAAGGTGCATTCATCACATTTCATTTTGGGATTATGTGCCTCTGCGTAGTCGGACTGCACAAAGTAAGATGTTTTCAGGCTTTAAGTCTGTGTGAGTCAATTTATTACTGTGCAAAAAGTTCACAGACTTGCATATCTGATAGGCCATCTTCCTGATGTGATCTAGGCAAAAGGGTAGAAATCTCTTTTCCTTAATGAAGTCGTAAGTACTGAGCCCCAGCCGTTCAAACACAATGTAAATGTGACCGTGATGCTCAAACCATTCCAACATCTGCGCACGGCGGAAAGTACTGCTAGGGTCCGTCACGTTTAAGTGTTCCAGAACCTGAATTTCTGAGCGAGCAGCTTCACAGTATCTATCCACATTTTTAACTATTTTTACTGCTACATGTCTACCTGCCACTCCATGATCCATGCACTCCACAACTTTTCCAAAAGCTCCTTCATCTAAAGTATCAATAATTTCAGGGCCGGGGATTTAGCTCAGTGGTTCCGGTGCCTGCCTCGCAAGCACAAGGTCCCGAGTTCGATCCCCAGTACCAAAAACAAACAAACAAACAAAAAGAATTTCATATCTTGCACTTAGTACGTCTCCACTCTGACAGATCAGGTGACCCTCCTCATCATCCTCTACACTCCTGGCTCTTTTCCTTCTGTGACTCTTCCCATGCGAATGATGATGAGAAGTACTGTGGTGAGTCCTGTGTTTACTTTTATAACTATTTCTTCCACTTCTACCAGAGGATTTGCTCCTATGATTCTGACATCTGCTTTCAAGGTCTCGATGGGGATGTCCAGAATCCCATCCTTGACAGTAGGCGTTTCTCTATTCATCAATGCAACTTCGATTATGATAATCCTCATTTATAGATCTGCTTTCCAAATAATAGCTGTCAGAAGCATTCACGGCATCGAACCTGCAGTGCTTGCTCTCGCAAACGCTGCTGTGGGACCTTCTCCTTCTCTTGTGGCTGCTGCTGCTCCCCACCTCCCATAATCCCAGTCCTTCTGGTCCCAGTCCGGGCAGTAGGCTCTCTTTGAGTGTCTCATCGTGCTGTCAGAGACCCCACGCCAAGGCACAACGTTCGCGAGGCGACCTGCAAACCAGCCAGCCAGTCGTGAAGACCGCTGTCTACAAAATGGAGCTCACCCACTTAACACTCCCATTTTCAAGAAAGTGAGGCTTATTTAGGTTCACATGTGCAGTCCAGGGTCAGCCACTTCCTAGCCAAAAACAGAATTTTGGAAGGCCTGGGCAGAAGACAACTGCTCATCCCATGTCAGCCAGGAAGCAGAGGGAGTGAGAGGTGGGGTGGTGTAGAGTGGAGAACAAGAATATACCCTTGCAGGTCACACCTCAGTGGCCTAACTCCAACCAGGCCCTGAACAGCAAGTCAGCTATGATGATCCCATTATCCAGTTACCTTCCACATACATGAGAATGTGGGAGACATTTTAGATCCAAACCATAATAAAGAAGAATAGAAAGGAAGGGTCATTTACCACCACCCGTCATGTTGGAAAAAAGAGATAGAGCAAGGGAAGTACTGATAGAATTTCAGATGTTTGTCAGAATGAGTGACTGACTCTTTACCTCGCCATGGTGCCAAAACTGTCGAGTCCTGCAGTTCTTGCCAGGTGGGTACCAGACCAGTGTGAAAGTGAACTTTGGGTAGGACCTGAGCTTAGAGGTATAGAAGTTTCTATTTGCACTATGATAGATCTGAGATCAGGATGTAAATGGGGCTGAGGCTGTTCATGATGGCCTCAGAGTTTACCAACTAGACAGGACACACTTCCACAATTGCTGGGAAAGCAATGAATGAGTTTTCCTGTGGACCAGGTAGATGACTTATAGTTAGCTAAGCTTAAGTCATCTTGAAAAGATCCACACCAGGACAACTGCCTGCCTGGAATCTCCAGCAGGTAGGCTACAGATGTAGAGCAGAAAAAAAAGAGCTCAAAAATATGGGGTCAGTAAATAATGGGGCACTTCCTATCAGGAGGCAGGGTCGTGTGGGGTTTGGGGCATTTGAAGTGACTTTTATGAACATTCTGCACATCTCAAAAGAAATAGTCTATATTTGAATGCCAGCCCTGTCCTTAGGAATTCAACAAAAAAGAAGGAACTTCTCATACTACAGCTAATTAAAAGGGATGTTACCCCTTTTGTTCTCATTCTTCTCACCCTCAAGAAGCCAAAAGCAAAAATAAGAGAAGTTCCAGAAGAAAAGAGGTGAACAGTAAATGAGAAACCACATATTCTACCTTTGCCATTTTCACTGCTGAATCCTGAGTGATGGATCTGATCTGGGAGAAGGGGAGGATTTATTCTGAATGAGACATTAAAAGTCTATAGCATGCCACTTAGCTTACCTGCATCATGAAGATGACAATGTCCTTGTGACTGATAATGAGTTAAGCTCAAAGACATCTTCAGAAAATACTCTCAGGAGCAAGAGAAAACTTAGTTGTTAAAGAGCAGTGTGGAAGAAAAGATAAACCTTTGTCCTAAATTCCACCTTACCAAGCCTTGTGGGCCTTTTATGAGCTAACAACCAAAAAAATTAACTTTACTTAATATTTTTTATAAATATTGGGTTTTCTCAACTGATATTTTGAAAAAGGTTATTTGAATCCTCTTGCCATCAGATAATCTCAGTAAAATCTCTAAAGTTATTTTGACAGATGAGTGAGTTCTACTGTACTTTGTGGACTCACATACTAATATAAATAACTATGAAATTCAGAAATATAAATACACTATCCAATTACATACATCAATTACTAATAATTTTACATCTCATTTACATATATAGGTATATATAATTCATAATTTTATTCATGTTATTTAACTTTATAATGTCTACATATTTTAAACAATAAATGTTAACATATGTTTAAGCCTCTTCATTGTGGAAGACTCTGTAATTAAAAGCCAGATAATGAGACAGAATAGAAGATATCAAAAAAAATTTTATATAAAGAGTTGTAGAAAGCCTAAATTATTAAGTCACCACAGATCTAAAGAATGCCTTTTTATGTGGGACTTGTACTTTTGAGCAATAGATTTAAGAGGAATGAAAGTAAAAATGTAAGGAAGGTAAAAGTCATTACTAAACTTATTATTAGATTTAATCCATCCCTGGGGAAAATTTGATGAGTTTTAATATTTACTGATCTCTTGGCTTTCAACTGTTTAAATGTAATACTTTGTCTCAGTCACTTTCTCATTGCTGGGACAAAATACCTGACACCCACAACTTAAAGGAGAAGAGATTTATTTTGGCTCACAGTTTCAGAGAATTCAGTCCATAGTTGGCTAGTTCCAAGACAGGAAAAGCACGGTGGGAGGGTCTGGTGGATGGAGGCTGCTCAGACCACGGAAGCCAGGAAGCAGGAAGCCCAGACAGGCTTTTCCTGGCTCATACTTGCAGTGACCCATCTATACTGACCAGACGCCACCTACTAACAGCACATTTAGCTACTGAACTTGCCCCCCTGATCCAATTACCTTCCAAAACCCTGCCTCAGACTACATAAGAATTTGAGGGGACACTCTAGATATGAACCAGATCATACTTCATTTCATATTTCATCGTTTTCTCTTGACCTGACTTTTAAACCTACAACTTCTGAAGTAGAGGAAAATGCAGTAGCATAGATAAAAACTTTAGACGTTCAGCTAAAACAAGAGGATGTTTCTTTGAAAAAGATTGCCATTCAGTCAATTTTTCCCAAATTTCTTTAAACTAAGGAAACTACAAAAAAATGCATTTAATGTTTACGCCTTCTCAGGCACTTCATGTTTGCTACATGTTAAGTGCATGAAATTAATATACAAATTCTAAAGCCTACTTTTGAAAATATTATTTGTTACAAAGAAAATTTAGCTGTGTACATGTGTCTATTTCCCATATGTTTCTCCTTTAAAAACAGTTTTGTATCTCTTTTCTCATAGAATGGAAACTATCAAAAAACTGTTTAGAGAGCTCATCTCTCTCCTGCTTTTTGCTTGGTTATTTCTACTCACTGGGTGGTGTTTTTCTTCACATCAGACTCTCCAGCTGTATTCCCTTGCTTCTTACACACTCCACTTACCTTCTACCCTCCAGGCTCAGACTAGCAGTTATACTTGGATTAGTTCCTGTCCTAGACTAGACCTACTTAAAAGCTCACCAGTTGAGGAAGGAAGGTTTCTGCCTTCTTTTGGACCAATGACCAGTTTCTCACACTCTGACTGGAGTCTCAATGACCTTTTTCACTGATCAGTTTTCCTATGCAGTTGCCCTTTTTTTTTTTTTTTTTTGGTACTGGGGATCGAACTCAGGACCTTGCACTTGCATGGCAGGTCCCGGAGCCACTGAGCTAAATCCCTGGTCTGTAGCTGCCCTTTTTTTGCCAGGCTTTAATCAATTCAGTTTCATTAAGCCTGGTTTTGTAATAACTTCTAGACCAATGATGGTGAACTTTTAGAACTTTCAATGATAAACAGCCAGCTGTTGCATGCATCCCATAGGTTCCCCACCAGTGCTGTAGATCTTTCTGCAGATGGGGTCTGATCCCAGGGTCTCAGGCATTTTGGGGACATGGTCTATTCTTTTGGCTGTCTTAACCCATCCCTATTTGCAAATGTAATTTCAAATCTAATGTATCTTTATTAGACAAAATACTTAAAGAATTATTTCATCTTATTGTTTTGCACATTTAAAATGAAATTATATTTTCCCATATGTCAGCTGGCACAGAAATATAAGTTCTATCAAAATACAAATTCATGAGCAAGCCATTTGGGCTTTTTAACTATAATTTTATAGCATATCTGGAGCTATACATACATGCTATACAGTATGTAGTAAATACAACATTTGTTTTACATAACTTTTTGTATATTTTAATCTGACATTTATTTTACATCACTTTTTCAAAAATTTATTTCTTCATTCACCAGTTTTTACAAAATTAATAGAATTTTTATTCATTTTTTTTCAGGATATTATTATTTCTATTTGGACAAGTAGTTTCCTTTCCAATTCTTTTGGATACTTAGAAATGGTTGTATAGTTTTTTAAATAGTATTTTTGTTATTATTGTTGATCATATTCAAAAAGAATATATTTATAATATACATATCTTGAATTATAAACAATCTTCTACTTACTTCTTTACTTTTTATGCTCTTTTTTGTTCCAGTTATTCGTAAGAATTCTTTCTAAATCAGTAACAAGTTGGTTGCGATGAGAGTAATTTCTTTGAACCACTAATAGAGAATGGTTTTGGAAAAGATGGACTGGTTGTTTCCTACTAAAACATGGCATCACTTTCCAACAGCATCAATTTAGCTAGTATTACTACTTCCCTGGCCACATTTTGAAATAGGTTTCAGAAAGTAAGAGATCTCAAAGTGTGATCAACAGAATAGCAGCCTCATGATCTCTTGGGAATAACTAGAAATATAAATTCTAGCCCCAACCCAGAAGTATAGCAGTATACCAGAAGCAATAAGGAAGAAGGGAACGCAGCAATGTGTTTTTATACCAGCCTTGCAGGTAATTTTGATCCATACTGAAGTCTAAAAATCAGTACTGGAAGCAACAAATACAAAATATACATTCTTAAATTTAAAAAGTAACATGATAAGAAGAGGTAGTATTAGGGACAGGAAGGGAACCAAGGAGAAGGGGAAAGGGAAACAAGTGTGAGGGTGGAGTGGCACACAGTTGTGCTCAGTGTGCGCGCTCTACGACCATGTGGAAGTGTCACATTGAAAGTCACTCTCTTGTACAATTAACACATGTTAACGAAAGGTTACATAATTAGAGTTTTTTATTTTTGGTACCAGGGATTGAACTCAGGACCTTGTGCTTGCTAGGCAGGTGGCGGAACCACTGAGCTAAATCCCTGGCCCATGATTAAAATTTTTAAAGTGCCTGTCTGATAGACTTGTGTTACAAAGGTAAACATTTTAAAAAATCATTTTAGTGGAGCCCATTTTAACCACTCCAAATTGAAATAGTCTTTCCAATAAAAACTTTAACAAAATTTCATAAAACAATGTGTTTATGTCATGAAGGAAATAAAATATTCGCAGCCAATGCAGTGTTTCTTTCCTCATAATGGAATCTGATGTACCATAGGTATGAAGTTGAAATGCTGCCATCCTCTTTAGGTGCCTGAATTTTCTTCTGGGCTACATTAGCCCACTTTTTAATTGAATGTGAAATCCTTGGAAATTAAGGATATAAAGGAATAATTTTGAGGATTTTGAATTTTAAAAATTGAAAATAATATTTATTAGTATAATTTCTGTCAAAACTTGCAAGAAATAATGTCAAAAAGATTAGAGAAGATTGGAGCATCCTTAAGCGTAACAAAAAGGGGCTACCTTAAAGTACTAGGTTAAAAATTGCTTAAAAATAGGGAAAGCAAAAGGCAAGCCAGAGGGACAGTTGCCCACAGGTAAATATCAGTGGCATTGTGTTGCCTAAACTGGTCCTGGAAAGACTCCTGGGCAAGTTATCCAATCACTTTTTATTTGTTTGTAAACATGCCTACATGACTGTTATCAGGTGTCCTCTATCATGTGAATCTTATCAAGTTCACTTCTTTGTGATTTTACAGCTTTTTCCAGTGTTCAATATAATCTTCCTACTTTTTCCCTGTTCATTATTATTTGCTTTTATATGCTAACATTTGAGTATTGTTGTGGTTTAGATCTAGAAAGTCCCCAAAAGTCTCACGCATTCAGAGGCAGGGCTTTTGCAAGGTGATTAGATCATGGGATCAATATATTCACAAATGGATTAATCCATTGATGAGTTCATGACTAAATGTGCTGCTAGGAGAAGGAGCTTGGTTGGAAGAAATATGTCACTGGAACTGTGCTTGTGGAGGGCATATACCCACTTCAGCTCCTCCTGTCTCTCTGCTTCCTGGCTGCTATGGGATGAGCACTTTCCTCTACCATTCCAATTTTTGCTTTTGAGCCAACCAGCTATAGACTGAACACTCTAAACCCTGTGAGCCAAAATAGACCTCTCCTCCTTTACATTTTCCTAGTGATAGGACAATAACAAATACAAGCACATAGACATTTCAATAAAAATATAATAGTTCTGATGAGTTATTATTTATAATGTTTTATGTACCATCCATTTGATGGATGCTTAAAGTCAAGATTTTCTACATGTTCTATTTTTCTCTAATATCAAGGTCTTGGCATGATTATCATGGTAAGTACAGCACTAAGCTATATATGATCAATATCTTGGAAGAAGTGTTATTTCTTGGCATTCTTTGGTTATTGTCACACTCAAATTGATGGAAAGGAAAATTGGTAGAGGAAAATTTTTCTTTCCACTTTTTATACAATATTGTCTTAGCTACTTTCTCCTTGCTGGGACAAAATATCCAACACCCATAAGTTACCAGAGAAGAAGTTCATTTTAGCTCACAATTTGGAGAGGCTTCAGTCCATAGTCAACTGGCTTCAGGGCAAGACAGCATGGCAGAGTGGATATGGCAGAGGATAAACAGTCCATGGCAGGGTAGCCAGGAAGCAGTAGGCACTCTTCCAGACTATACCCACAGTGACCCACCTCTTCCCACTAGGCTTCAACTCCCAACATCAAACCCAGCTATAAATCTATCAGTGGAGTAATCCAGTATCACACACCCATGACCCAATCACCTTCCGAAAGTCTCACCTATGAGTGCATGAGACTTTCGGGGGACGTCTAGATATAAGCCTTAACAAGTGTTTTCCCTATGCACAACACATGCCATTGAAATAGATTAATTCCAAATGTAAAAGTTGAACTTCATCAAACAGATCTTGATATTCAGGCATTATTTATATTCCTGAGTCAACCCATTGTGTTCAAGTTTCATTTATACTCTTACATGAAATCATGCCACTTTTATTTATTAGTTGTAATCACATTTGATTGAGCATTACAATAGGAATATGAATAATTCACTTAATGCTAAATGTTAATACTTTACTTGGTCACATGCAAGAATTTTAAGATATATGGAATCAGTATATATTTGGGCCTTTCCATTGCATGGGACAATGTTCTTTCTTTGTTTTTCAGCTATAAAATTGATCTCCATTTGTCATTTCCTTAGGAAATGAATATGAACTGCATATATATATATCAGTTTCATGTGTCAATAACCTAAGTAAATATTAAATCATTAGTTTACCTTTTATCCAAACTATCCAGACAAATAAGTATCAATTTTAGTCATATGGCTATTAAATTTTAAGCTACCATACTTAACCCATTTGGAATCTGATATTTTGTTTTGCATCAGAGAACTCTTATTGTGTAAAATATTTCCTAGTCAAAAGATTCTTTATATATAATGTATATACAGTACAGGCAATTCCAGCAGAGCACCAGCAAACATTCCACATTTAAGATTGTGGCATTATGATGAATACATTCCTAAACATATCAATCCACTTCCAACTGCAGCCATATTATTGTGCTTTTCAAAATAATTTAACCCCAGTGCCTCTAAAGCACTCTTTTTTTTCCCTTAAATTCTTTTATTGGTACATCTTAGGTATACATTACATTTACATTTATCATTGGGTACTTGTACCTGTACATGATGTATCATTTTTTCCTCATTCCCTGTCCTCCCTTAACCCACTCCGGGAAGGGGAAAGGAAAGAAGGGAAAGGAAAAATTATGAGAAAGGGAAAAAACAGAAACAAAGTCTTTCTAAAGCACTCTTCACAATTAAATTGTAACTCACAGAGATTTATCTGCTGGTAACTCTTAACCTTTTTGTTATCATGATGTCATTTTTCATAATTCCTCAATTTTTGCATCCCATATTTATCATGGCATATATTTATTTTATTGATACAGTTGACCAATATTTATTGATCACTTGCTATAAACCAAGGATATGTTGTGGGATTTAGCATAATTTTTAGGATACTTTATAGAGCATACCACTTTTTTTATTTCCTGAAAATTACAAACTAGCCTTCTTTTTTGTCTCAAAATAAAGTACATTTAATGCATTTAAATAGGAACCAAGGGCTGAGGCATTTTTGCAATAGCCTTTGAGATACACAGAAAGTTATAAAACAAAGAATAGAATCATGTCTAGTAGGATTTTGAACTATAAAATATCCAGGAATTAAATAAGTTATGCACATTTATTTTCCTTATCTGACCAATGTCTTAAATTCTGCAGAAAGCAGAATGCTTATCTAAATGATTATCTAAAGCTAGTATATCCTGAATTTGACCATGACTACAATTTGTTTTGACATACAAACTAAATTATTTTTGCAATGCTTAAGTAGCTAGTCAGTCTGATTGTGCACTAAATACTTCATGTCACAAAGGTGAAATAGAGTCAGTTTTTGCTTAAAAAGAGTAAGTATCTAATTAGACTCTATGAAGAACCAACAAGTAAGCACCATTTGGTAAAACCTCCACTTAGTTTTTATCCTTATTTTCCCATTGTATAATTTAACCACTTCATCTTCATCTTAGAGAACGCATGCCATGAAAAGTTATAGAATGGGTAAGAGTGAAATAATGATTAAGATGGAGTGAAGAGGGAGGGAAAGCAGGGGAAGGGTAAATAAACACAATTAACATGTGTTACGTGCATGCACCAACTTTCCATGATGAATGTAATCACTATATACTGCAAACGTACTAATAACAATTTTTAAAACAGAATAATGAACTTTTTTCATACGCAAAACATAAAGAGGTATGGTTTTGCAGTATATATTGAGGCCACCGAGGAATGTGACAACATTTGCTAAAGTATAAGTATACAGATTAATACTGTGCTGCTAAAAAACTGTCACATTTCTTTTAACTTAATTTTCTCCCTGCTTTGTTTCTTTGCAGAACGATTCAATGTTTATCTCATGCCTACACCAAATCTGGATATTTATGGTGAATGCACAATGCAGATCACTCATGAGAATATCTATCTCTGGGATATCCACAATGCCAAGGTTAAGCTGGTGATGTGGCCTCTCAGCTCCCTAAGGAGATATGGTCGAGACTCAACGTGGTTCACATTTGAGTCAGGAAGGTAAGCTCTCACACGGAGACCAAGCTCAGGAGGTGGGGAACCGACTCCAGAGAGAAAAATTCTGTCCTAAGTTGCCAGAGATGCCCATTGTTTTTATATAGTTTAGAAGTTAACAAATACAAAATTTTTCAGATTCTCATTGATAATATGAAGGAATAATGTACTAATTCTATGGCAGATTAGTCACCCCATTCAAAATAAATTTTAATCTCTTACACTAACATCAAGTTATTTTAGTCATGCAGAGATTCTTGCAGTAGTATTATCAAACTGTTTTTTGCTTTATGCTCGTAAAAGATTCCCATAAAATTAAATATGTCCTTGCTTGCACGACATTTGTGAGTTCCATATCTGTAAGCAATAGGAAATGGTGTTTTTATAAAATAAATTAAATATCCCCTTTTAAGTTTGTAGTAAGTTATGCCACTCATTCATCCAGATGTTTATGTTAATGATATTACTAGTTAATTATAATGTCAATTCAGAATGTAGAAATATTGGCACATCCATAATTTATGAAATGTGTAACTCAGATTTTAAACCTAGTATATCAAGGCAAATATATTGGTTTCTCCATCACACCATATGGTTTGAATCTATAAATGTTTGAAATGTATGCTTGATTCACAATCATTATTCATAGACATGGATTTAAACATGAGGTACAACCAACAAAATTGATGTTTTTTTGCAGTAACTCCTTTGTGCTATTGTTGTCTGGGACTCAAGACTTAGGTTTTTGAATTTTGTATAAGAAAAGTATGTATAATGCATCAATCTCCATATGGTAGATATGATTGCCACATTGTAAAAATGAATCTATACTCCTGAAAAGTAATTACTAGTGAGATTTCATTGCACTTGATATAGCCATTTTAAGTTCTAAATTTCTTCTTAAAAAACTGTTAAATATTTATTCAAGATTATATTCTAATATCCATTTAGGGTAGGGCTCTTAAGATTTTAAGGAGAAAAGAAAAACCTGAGTTATAGTAATTTTACCAGTCTATACTACTTTTGCACCAAGAAAATATTAAATATATTAAATTCTCGACTGTGCTGATTTCTTTGAAGAATCTTGGATCTTTTGTTTGCTTAGTAGCTAGGAGCTCCTTCAAATCAATTTATCTATTTCTACCTACCTAGATATTTAAAGTAATAGTAATTATATTATAGATAACTGTTGAGAAATAAAAATTCTCATAGAACAATGAATATTTTAGACATGCACACTATTTAAAAATTATATGATTATGAAAAAGAGATAATATTTTTATAGAGTCATCCACCTAAAATCCATAATACATTGGGTTTTTTACTGACCTTAAAATTTAGGGCTAAAATGATTTTTCTTGTTTGTTTGTTTTTCCCTCCTTTGGTTTTTTGAGACAGGGTCTCACTATGTAGTTTAGCCTGGCCTTGAACTCACTGTGTGGCCCAGGCTGGCCTCTAACTCAGCATGGTCCTCCTGCCTTAGCATCCTGAGTGATGAGATTACAGACTTGTACCACCACACTCAGCCATTTGCTTATTTGTTTACTTTTTTCCCCATCACTCAGTAACACTACCTCCAGGTTAGCCTGCCCTGTCTTTCTCCTGGGTACATCTACCTTCCTTTTCTTACATAGAACAATTTAACTCTTATCTGCTTCATCCTTAGAAGAGGCTTCTTACTCATGATTTTAAATAAATAACACTTAGCTTAGGTTTTTTCCTTGGTTGTTTAGAATTTTCATCCCATTTATACCCCTCTGCATTAGGTTTTGCTAATTTCCTTTTTTATTGTCTTTTTTCATCTTGTTTTTGTATTTTTGACAATTTCCTATTCTTTGAACATCTTTAAGGGGAGTGAACTGGCTCTCCGCGAGTTTTAAAATTGTTATCCTCAACCAAAGTTCCAATCTACTTGGTGCGCATCTTGATTTGTCTGACACCAGGAGTTGGTCTTCTCTGATCATGATGATTTCTAATAACTTTAAGTCATATGAGAAAACACAAGTATATTAGAATAAATGAAGTCCATAGTTTTCAAAAATTCTTATTGACTTGCATAATTTTTGTTTTGTTGTCTGCCTGAATAGCTTTTTTAAAAATTAGCATCTTAATATCTGAAAATCATCTTGGTTCCCACATTCCTATGTACTCTGAGAATCAGAGAGAGTTAAATTTACATCACAAGTCTGTTGGTTAACAATTTAACTTAGGTATTTGACTCCTCTGTAGTTGCATTTTCTCCTTTGAATTGGGAGAATCATAATTTCTATTTTCTAGTTATGTTTAAGGAGGATGAATGAGTTAGTGTGTGAAGCTGCACGTGCCTCAGCATTGCTACCTCATGGGTGTTTAAGACTATGACTACTTACTCTTTCTCAGAACTTACATAGGGTGCATGATTCTAGTTTCTGAGTGAAGTTTCTAGCTCAGTCTTTCAACTCTCATTGTGCCTAATTCTTCGAAGGTAGACCTTTAGGTAAAACTACAGGAAATGTGGGCTGAAATAATCCAAGCACCACTCTTAGGAGAAACCTGTTTTTAAAAGCTTAAGAGATAAATTGTGAATCCTACTTTAGAAATAGAAACCAGTGTTACTTGCCATGAGTCAAGAATTTGTGGCTCATTGTGGAAATGAGACTGGCCCCGTAAGACTTTGGAGAACAAATAGAACAGAAGTACTGAATGGCTGTTTTGTTTTCTCTCTGGGCTTGGAGGAAAATTATGGATTAGTACTGTAGGTGTCTATTTCATTAAGAGTCAATAGGATATACAAGAATTCTCTAATTTACAATGTGTAATTCTTTGGAATGAGTTTATGGTCCTGTATTACTGTCCTTTGGAAAATCATAGAAAATCAAATTTCCATACACTAAAAAATATTAAAGGGAACACTATACAAATCTATTTTGATAAACTAGTAAAGCTAAGACAATAGTTGCAGCATATAAGGTTAGTATACAAAAATCAATTTTATTTTAAATGAAAAAAAAATTTTACTTTCAATTTAAAGTAACAAATTTAAATGTATTTCTTATCATGGTATCAAAATAAAGTAAGTGTAAGTGTGTTTAATACAATATGTGCAAAATGGTATGTTAAAAACTAAAAAATAGCTTAGAGAAATTTTAAAAAGCATAATAAATAAGCAATATGTACATGTTAAAGAACTGGAAGATTCTATATTTTTAAAGTGATGTTCTTCTCCTAATTAATATGTAAATTAAAAAATCCCAACTGGCTTTTCTGAAGTACATCACAAGTTGACTCTAAAAGGTATTTGGAATTGCAAAAGACCTAGAATAGCTAAAATAATTTTGAAAAGAGCATAATTAAACCTAGCTACATATGGCAAGATCAGAGATCTGCTTTTATAACCAGGAAAAATTTTGGATTTTTTAAAGTTTTTAAATAAATCACTTTTCCTTAGCGTTGAAATTTTTATTTGACTTATGTGGTATAATTTTAAAGCTTAATGCAAACTTTTGAAGCTGTGAGAAAGGAAAACTTAAAAATCACTCCTAATGTTTCCTTACTCAGATAACTCAGATATTTTAATGTACTTCTGTTCAATGTATTTTAAAATGAATAGATATAAAAATATTTATAATTTTTGTTTGATATTATATTGAGGATTCTTTAAAATGAAGATTCTAATGGTCATATGATGTCTAAACATATAGCTATGCCATCATTAATTTAAGATTAAAATGTTTCTAAAATGAATTATAATAAATAAGGCCATACTGACCATCTGTGAAAGATTTGAAAATCTCCAATTACATTCTTAACGGACCTTTTCTAAATAATTATTGAATAATTATTGAATTACTAGGTTAAAAGATGTGAACCTTTTACAGTACAAAAATTGCTTTCGAGGAAAGTAAAACCCATTCATACACTCTTAATGGTGAAAAGAGGTGCCCTTGTACCCATAAATACAAACATAAAAATGATGATTTAAGGTTTTTCTATTTTGATAGAGGAAGTTGAAAACTATTTCTTTCTTTTTCTCTCTCCTTTGTTTGCTTTTGAGATCAGATGTTTTTGTCCTTTGGTACAGTTTATTTGCATTTTTTCCTTTCCAGATTTTGAGTGTCTTATTCTCATTAATGATTGAGATATCGATTATAATTTGTGCATCTGTCAAAAGATGATCACACTCTTGTTAAAGGAAGCAACATGCAGAAAGTTTTGTTCATGTTTGATCCAGAGGAATTACAAGGGGAGCATTGTGCTACCTGGATCTGAGCTATGGGGAGCATTCCCTAGTGGTGAGACTGGGGACAATTTAAGAGTATAGATCTGAGAGTGAGGAATAGACAGTCATCCCTGCAAACCAGAGTTGAAGAATTGCATTTTCAGTTCATAGTTTAAGACATAATATTTTGTATGAATTCTTACCCAATGATTTTACTATATTTATTATATTGTAATCTATTGGGTATTTCAAAATACTCTTCTCACTGACAGATATTTTTTAATGCATTGATAAATTCTACTGTTCCACTCAGCTATAAAATATGAACAATAAGAAAGAATGTAGATCATTTGTTCTGAAGGAAAATACCTCATTCACCATCACAGTTATAACCATACAATGTAAGCTTCAGGGAGCCCAGGCCCAGGTAAAGACTAAAGGAGAACAGGGACCCTGAGTTCCTCAAAGGGAATAGTCCTCAGCAGGGAACGGCATCTGAGAGATGAATTCAGTCTCACGTCAGCTCAGAGCAATTGCTCTTTTACTATAATGATTGCAACTTTCCATTTTAAGTAAAAAAAAAAAAAATTTCCCATGGAAGCTTATTTTCTGAAAATATCACAAATTTACCAGACCTGCAGGGTAAGTCACAGGATTTGTGATTATATACAATTTTATCTTGTGAAAAAAAAAAAAAAAACCTACTTCTTAAACTGCTGATGAAGCATTTGTACTTTTTATAACCTCATAAATATTGTAAGCAAAAATCAAGATGAGTTCAAACGCTTGCATGACAAAATTCAAGTAAGCCCCAAATCCTTTTTTTCTAAAATTATTGTTAAAAACATATCCTTTTATTCAACACAATGCTTAATGTAACAAAATTGGTGTTTAAAATATATGTCCCACAAGCTTTAATAATATTGCTGTAGTTCAGAAACCCAGGGGGAAAATCTGGTTTCCAATCTATAACAATTGGAAATGTAAAATAATACCAATTATTACAATATGGATCCTATGGGAAGATGGTTAATGGAAGCAAATGCTATTGTGGGATAATTAAGGATTCTGTAATGTCATAGATGGGCTTAATTTATCCCTAAGCCTTTTTTTATCAAGGTTCTAAAGAGAAAGGATTCTTTTTCTAATATATGCCCTTGTACAGTAGTTGAAAGATAAAGCAGAGGCTACTTAAATATGATGTCAAATCATAACAAATATATAATATAGAATATAACTAGTATATGAATATAAAATATATATTATGCTAGTCAAGCTGGAGAGCTCTTATTTGAAAAGCTTGAGACCAGAAATGTTTCAGATTTCTGAGTTTTGGACTTTGGAAAGTTCTCTTAGACTTAGCAGTTGATCATCTCTAATTCTCAAGTTGAAAATCTGAAATGCTTCTGACAGCTGAAATTTTTGAGCACTTACATAACACTTAAAGAGTAGGTGTCTTAGTTACTTTTCTCATTGCTGAGTCAAAATACCCGACACACAAACTTAAATAAGGAAAGGTTTAATTAGTTCACAGTTTGTAGAGGTTTCAGTCTATAATCACTGGTTCCAAAGCAGGGTGGCACATGGCAGAGCTGTAACAGTTCATAGTGGCAGAAGACAGCAAAAGCAACAAAACACCTTAACAGTGTATTTTTGCCCCTTTTATCTTATTCAGACTATTTAGGACAGGTAGCACTCACATCCTTAATCCTAGTGCCCTCGGCCTAGCGTTCTACCATGAATTAATCACACACTCTAGATTCAACCACTTCTGAAAAAGCCCCACCTAAGACCCCATGAGGCTTTGGGGAAGACATCAAAACACAAGACATAGCAGTAGGGGATTTCAGAGCATTTCGAATTTTGGATTCAGCAATTAGGGATGCTCTACCTATACAAAGTGTAAGTTACCAGAGGAATCTCTAAAAGATTCTCATAGCCAGATCCTACTGGTTAACTCTGAGTTGTTATTGCCTTTGATTGGCCAAAATATTTTGTTCACAAAATATTTAATTTTCCATTAAGAGTTACTGAGATCCACTTTTCATACAAGAACGTAGTGCTGTGACTCTAAGATTGTCTTCTGAACTACTGATACCTTTTCTGTAAGTCTTATGCAGATTAGGGCATATTTTTCCTACCAGAGAGTGTCCATAATGGGCTTTTAGATAGTAAGCAGAACTGATATTCTTTATCAAATGTCCCTAAGAGATTTCTTGACTGAAAAATGGAAAAGTTGTAATTAATTAAACTGAAATACAGCTAAACTGAAGACATGAAGCATTGCATGTATAACTCAGTATTACATGTAAGTTCAGTTTAAGTGAGGAAAACATGAGAGTGGGTACATAGGTAGCTACATTACTGCTGCCACTTGACAGTGACCACTAAATGATACTACTTAATTATGATGTGATAAACAGTTAAAAAAAAAACACTGTGATTTCAGAAACACTAAAAGATAACTAAATGCATCTGCTGAATGGATGAATGAACAATTATTTCCATTGTTCTAATAAAGCCAGGTGGGGGTAGTGGCATGGGAGATGGGAATCCCAGGCGGAGGTGGTCACCTTCCATCAGTGTGGGAGGAGATCAAACCAGAATACGTCTCTCTCCATTGATTGTACCCCCTCCAGTCCTTGATTTAATGACTTAATAAAGTTTAGGAACTTTCTGAAGGAGAATTTAAAAAGCCTAAAAGGAAGAACAAAACTGTCACTGTGATCCCGATAGACCAATTAGTAAAAAGCAATTCACATTAAAGTATGTGTGGGTTCAATAAAAATGTATTGAACTTTAAAGTTAATGGAGCAAAAACTAAGATCAGAGCCTCCATTTCTTGATAAAAACTATTTCCTAAGTCATTTAATTAATGCTTTATCCTAAGGGAAAAAAATTAGTCCTACTATTATCATAGCAAGAGATTTTCCAAATTAGACCAAAAAAAGAGATACTAAATTCTCAAAAAGCCTTTGTCTTATTTCTGTGGAATTAAAGGAAAGGGCAATATAGCCCTATGGGGTTTTTTTAATATCACATTACATTCCTAGTGCAAATTTTCACATAAATTTTTCCTATGCCCATACCCAGTTAGATGCTATGATTTAAATTTTTGTGACATCCAAAACCCCATGTATTCTATGGGATGGTTTTATGTATTTGTTCAACACTGATAAGTACTATAGAAAAATAAGATGAGAAACACAATCTCTGCCCTTAAGGAGCTCACAGGATACTTGGATAGACAAAGAGACAGTTCAATGAATAATTACAGAATAATGTAGGAATTCTAATAAAGAAATCACAGGAGGATTGCGTATTAAGAAAATAGGTTAAATTATGCTATGTAATTTAAAAAATAATAATGAGAGAGAACACAGCAATGGCTTATTTTCTCTATCTCACCAGGGCAACTGGATTCAGAAGTCTAGACTGCTGAATCTTGTAGCTCAGACATCTCAATACTAGACCTCTCAGCGAACACAGCAGGAGAATAGGTGGGGAAATCTCCAGCAGGTATTACAGACTGAACTGTGTGTTTGCAAAATTCATATGTTGAAGCCTTAGCCTTCCAGTGTGTCATAATCACTTTCCTACTTGCTGGGACAGCCCCGAAAACACACTAATTAAGGAAAGAGAGGCTCATTTTGGTTTACATTTCAGTCCATTGTGCTCTGGCTCCAGGCAGGATGGCATGGCACAGGTGCATGGCAGAGGAATAGCTTCTCAAAACCAAGATAGACAGGAAATCAGAGTCAAAAGAGGAGCTGGGAAGAGAGACATATCCTTCCAGGGCACGACCACAGTGATCTGCCTCCTCCAACCAAACTCTACCTCTTAAAAGCAAGGTACATCATCCAATAACCTCCTAAAGGTCCCTCCTCTGAGCACATGAGGCTCTTGGGAGACATCTAGATATAAATCATATCACAATGTGAATAGTTGGAGATAAGGCATTTATGGAAGTAACTAAATTACATGGAGTCATGAGGATGGGGTCCTAATATGACAGGATTGGTATGGCTTTCTAAGATGAGAAAGATGGAGATTTGTCTTCATCTTCAACCCCATGCAGCAGAAAGTACACATAAGTGAATAGCAGGAAGGTAATTATCTGTCAATCAAAAAGAGACCTTCATTAGAACCCAAACATGATATTTTAATCTCAAATATTTAGTCTCCAAACTGTGTCAGCTGTTTAAGCCATCCTATTATTGAAAGTTTGCAATAGCAGCTTCAGTTGCATAATAGAACTCACTTAAACACTTTGACACAGAGGTAACACAAATTTCTTCGCCTAGCAACCTTTTATTCAGAACACTGCCTCCCATAGCTCCACTTAACTGCAAGAGGCAAGTACAAGCAGGGAGTATATAGAGTATTTGGAACCATTACTGTACTGTGTCTGCTACAATTGCCTCTGGTTAGCAAAGATTTATTTCCTCCTTCTTTCTTACACTCTTAAATCTTTGCTTAAAGGAGACAACCAAAAAAAAAAAAAAAAAAAGCCCCTCAGTTACAGGGACTAGCTCAGAGTCTGCAGGTTGTGTGTTGGAGTGCCTACATTGTGCTAGGTACAGCTTTTCTTGGTTTCAGAAGAATAATTTTAAGAGATCATTCTTCTGCCTCTGACCATTCCATGAAGTGACCAGTAGTTTAAGAAAGACAGGAAGTTTACATTATAGATATTGCCATTCAAGGAAGAAAGGATTGAAAGCCAAACAGCAGAATTGGTCCTGATATATCTGAAATGTCACTTACTAGATATCCTGCACATTTGTCTTGAAAATTAGCAGGGATGTTCATTGCACTTTGGGAGGAGCTGACATAGCCTCTCTTTTCCTTGGCTCTGACCTCTACACTGGCAGGATTTTCCTTTATCACTGTTCTCCTTGGCCGCATCTGAATTGAACACAGGGAAAATGTTCTCTTGAGACATTGCAAGTTTCTCAGCCATCTATCCTGAGAAGGTTATGCTAGAGATCTTCAGGCTGTGAGGACTTAGAAAGTCATAAGCGAGGCATGAGAACAGAGTCTCAGCTGCAGGAGAAACTATAGAAGAACAAACAGAAAGTTTCTTCTGCTATTTGACTGAGTTTTAGTTGAAAGGAGAGCAGTCAAAACTTTAATGTAAGGAAGGATTATGATTTTAGAAAAATTTCAGAAAAAAAGCATTGCAAACAATAGTAGTAACTGTTGGATCAGGCTGTAAGAACAAGGGAGAGAGATTCAGTGAGTTAGAGTGAAAGCTGGATTAAGTTCTTGTCCTAGAACATGGAGGCACCAAAGTAGTTCTAGACAAGGATTATTTCTTATTAAAAGATGCTGACATTCTTAGAAATTACATAGAATGAAATAAGTCACTGTTGAAGAGACATCACGTGAAGCTGCTCCCGCTGAAGTTCCATAGTCTTTCATCATGTAAATAATTTCCATGTCTGTTTTATAATAAACTAATGTTATCTAAATTAGTGATATCTATGATGTCTAAAATTTAGTTTGCTGTGCTAATATAAACATTTCCAAGTAAATAGATGAATGAGAGGCTAATCTTTTAAAAATTAAAACATTCAAAAAGTCATAAACACTTTTGGTTTAGAGATATTTTTAATTTTATTGGTACATTTTAGATACACATTATAAAAATATTCATCATAGGGAATTTGTACATCTACATGATATATCTTGCTTCTTCTTATTTTTCCCTGAAAGTGTAAATAAAGACTAAACTGTATAATAGGCCTTGGGAAATGTGAAGAAAATGTTCACATGAGAATGGGAACAAAGGAGGGAGGAGAGGGAAATGAAAGAAGGGACAAGAAAAAGACAATAGAAGGAAAACTGGAAACAAAGCTTTCATAAATAAGGAGGGAAAGAGGAGTTAAAGGGATAGGAGGGGATGGGAAAAATAGAGATCTTTTTCCTATAAAACTTTGTCAAAATATTGTCAGGTGGCTGTCCACTTAATTTTGGTCTATCGCATGTGCCAAGGGCGATACATTTGGAGAGGGTGTCTGAGGGATATTTCTCAGATTTGTTGGTATCATTTGTTTACTTTCCTCACATCCATCTTTAGATTTGTAAGGGGCTCCCTTGACCTCGCCAGGCTTCTTTAGGAACAGTATCACTTAATTTGCTCCAGATCATTTTTATTTAATTAAAATATATGAAATATCCTACTACGCTATTTTCTGTGCGCCATCTTCATCAACTGAGACTTTAACAGAACTGTGTTGATTACACAACTTATCTGCTCTTTTCTTTGAGACTGTTTTAACTTGCTCCTGTAATTTCAAGACTTATTTTATGTCCTACTCTTTGGTGTTTTCACATAGTTATCTTTTTCCAGTTTTGAGTTATTAATTTTTCAAACCCTTTTCACTTTTTATTGGAAATTCTCAATTTCTTCCTGAGACCCTCTTTCTTTCTTTTTTTATCTTTTTCTTTCTTTTTTTTTTTTTTTTTTTTTTTGGTACCAGGGATTGAACTGAGACCCCCTTTCTTTGTAATACCTTGTCAATCAGTAAGCATTGCTCACATTTTGTTACCCAACTTCTTCCCCAGATGTTTTTGGGAAAATATGATAAAGAGTGAAATCTTCCCCCAATCCAAAAGTCTTCACAAAAGTAGTAGGGAAAGAAAATATTGTTATTGAATATTCTTAAGGCAGGATGTGAAGCACATTGTAAGCACTCTGATAAGAGGTCACAAAGATAGAAAATTTCCCCCTTTTGTATATTCAATCATGCACTGTTACATACAGGTTTTAAAGATAAACAATTACTGGTCTCAAGAGAATTTGACAGCACATTTGTCACATAGTTCATCTAGGTAATTGAGAGGAACATCTGTGCTGGATAATTGGCTTTATCCAGAGGAAAAACGAATTTCTCGTACTTTTATGACAGGAGAGAGTTTTACATCTTAGAACCAGATGCCCCTGAAGCTAGGCTCCTACTCTTCCATTGAACCTGAAAACTGAAGTGCTACCTCTCTTTGTGTTTATGTTTATGTTTATTAAAGGAAGTTCTCTAAGAAAAATGGAAAGGAGAGTAATCTTTTTCTCCCTCCCCATTTCAACAGGAAGAATT
The DNA here is from genome assembly GCF_053883595.1 of Heterocephalus glaber. Classification (NCBI taxonomy): domain Eukaryota; kingdom Metazoa; phylum Chordata; class Mammalia; order Rodentia; family Bathyergidae; genus Heterocephalus; species Heterocephalus glaber. The sequence continues at coordinate 11,465,389 of NW_028258142.1, read as the reverse complement.
TAGCCTTTTATTTTAATTTGTAATTATTCTTCAAGTTCAAAAGCTCAGTGGACAAGCACTGGTTCTACCAAGTTACAGGTTTTACTGAGAGGCAAATATTTGACCAAATGTCTCACTACTGCATAACATCAAATTTTCTAGATTCCAAATCACCTTTCTTTATCCCTGGATCAACCACTATTCTAGTGTTAAATATTGTAGGGCCATTTATTTATTTATTTATTTATTACTGTAGAACTAGTAGGATTAAATAAACTTATCCTTAAATAACAAACAAAATCTCATTCATTTAGCAGGAATTTATTTCTCACTCATGCTAATTCACTGTAGTTCTGGACAACTATGCTAAGCAACCAGGATATTTACATTAAATAAATAAATAATGTTTTGGCTACATACACAGTCCTTTGTAGGGACTCCTCATATGGCTTCCTGACTACAGTGGGTGTGGGGAATTGCAAGAGAACATGAGACATTTGGGGCAGAACAGTGCTGTCTTGGCCAAAGGCTGCTAAATCCAATTTGAGGGACTTAGGAGAGGTTTACTAAATGCAAATGGAATTGTTAAAAACTGAGCTAGAATTATTTAAGATATAGTGGGAGGTATAAAGGCATTCACAATGAATGCACAGTTTGGGAAGAACAGGGTGTTCTTTGTTGGTGGTTTTTATGCTCCTGAAAGTTAAAGTAAGAAGCAAAGGGTAAACACTTTTTTATTGTTTGTTTGTTTTGTTGGGGGAGGGAGGGTACCAGGGACAGAGCTTGGGATCTTCCACTTGTAAGACAGGCAGTGGAACCACTGAGCTAAATCCCTGGCCCAAGAGGTATTTTTTTTTTTAAGGTAGATAAAGCTCAGAACTTGGAGCAATTTTTAAACCGTGCCAAAAAAATCTTGGCCCTTATCTTATAGTTAGCAGGGAATTGCCTGTAATGCACACAGGAAAACACTGATTTAAATTTTAGATACATCTATTTGGTAACTTTGTAGAGAATATCTTAATAATTAATCTTTTACCTAGGTTAATAATTTTAAACAAATAGTGTGTCCAGGTCATTATTCTTTACACAGTCATGACATGAAAAAAAATATGGGAGGATAAATCCGACAACTCAGATGACTTCTGAGTGTGCCAGCCACTTACATTCCATGTGACCTGTGTTACATCCTATTAACTTTCCTGGGTCTTGATTTTGTCATCCTCAAGAACTTATTAAAGCTGTATTCTGCTATATCCACCTTCAGTGGTGATATTAGGATCAAAATAAAATAATGTGCTTTGAAACAAGGGCTTGAAATCCATCAGATGCAACAAAAATATGTGATTAAATCTAACAAACACCTACTTTTATATGCATAGCACAGTAAAAGCCAAGGTAGAAACCATAAAGGATCCCTTCTGAAATTCATCATTATTTCATGAAAAAATGCCAACACAAGAGCATGATTTTGTAACTTTAGCTACAGAGTGTAATTATGAAAGAAAGGCTGTATGTTAATAAATGTACTGAGTATAAACATTAAAAGGGACTCTTTCTGGGGAAGTGGTCACCAATGGAGGGGATGCATTTATCACTGCATTTTGCAAAACCTCAGAGAAGAGGTTTTCAAGGTGGGTTAATGTGGATCTCAAGATCAGGCACAGAACTCTGGATTCATGTGCTTTCATGATAATAACTGTATGCACAAACTTTGTAAGTCCAGAAATCTACCTATGAGCATTAAAGTATAAAGAGCTAAGGTTGTTGTTTCTAAGTTAAATAATCATAGTCCTATCAAAATCTCATACAGGGGCCGGGGATTTAGCACAAAGGTTCAGCCGCCTGCCTTGCAAGTGCAAGGTTCTGAGTTTGATCCTTGGTACCAAAAAAAAAAAAAAAATCCCATACAAATTCAGATATTTTAGTCCTTAATTCATCAGACATATAAAATTATCCTTGACATGAAGGTTATTTTTTCACTTTTTATTATAATATTTTACTATTTTTTGTGGTTTTTTTAATAAAATGGAGTACTACTCAGCCATAAAAAATGAGAAATTAGAGACATTTATAGCTAAGTGGATGCACATTGAGACAATACTCTTAAGTGAAATAAATAGGACACACATGGGTAAATACCCAATAGTTTCTCGGGTGTGAGAAACTGAAAGTGTAAATAAGGACTAAATGTATAATAGGTAATGTGAAATAGGAAGAAAAGGGGCAAAGGGGAAGGAAGTGGGAGGGCTAGGGGAAAGGATAGAAGGGAATGGGATTAATATGAGAAAATGGAAAAATAGGAACAAAATCTTTGTAAATAGGGAGGACTGGAGAGGTTGAAGGGAGGGCTGGGCAAGGGTGAAAAATAAGAACCAAGAGAGACTATGTAAAGGTACAAATTTCCAATGATGAATGTCATTATATTGTATACCTAAAATGTACCAATGATTAGAATGAATAATCGATAATGTAAAATAGGAAGAAAAGGTCCAAAGGGGTAGGGGTAGTGGGAGGGGCAGGGGAAAGGGAAGAAGGGAAAGGAAAAATGATGAGAAATGGAAAAAATAGAAATAAAGTCTTTATAAATAGGGAAGGGTGGAGGGGGTGAAGGGAGGGCTAGGAATGGGGAAAAAATAAGAACCAAGATGCATTATGTAAAGGTACAATTCCCAATGAGAAATGTAATTGTGTTGTATACCTACAATGTATCAATAAAAGAATTTAATACAAAAAAAATTTTACTATTTTTAAAGATAACAGGTTAATATATGTTTATTTAAATCATAAAATTTTGATGGATAAATGTTAAAACTCAGAACAAAAATGTGAGAAGAGAATCAAATTACAGTTATTTTTGTATTTATAAGGCTATTTTTTCTTGGTGTTGAGTAAATTCTAGATAAATATTTTAAATTCATCATTATTTTTAAATATCTTTAATAGGCATGCATCCCTGTACACACTTGATTATTGATAGTACTTAATTCATAATGTGCATCTCACCCTAGCTCTATATTTTAATACACTCAGAAAGCTAGAATTACTAGGAATTTTTTCTCATCAGCAAAAATTATAAAGAAAATATAATACTTTTATGGTTGTGAAAAAATCGAAATTATGTAAAAATTAGCTCTTTCAACACTGATATTTTTGCTCTCCTATTTCCTTTTAATATATTTGTTCCATAAAATTTTCACCATCTTATAGTTTCCTGATCGCTTAATCATTTAAGTAATTATAAATTTGCTAAATTCAATAATTTCAGTTACTATAAATGAACCAGACCAGAAAAGATTTTTAAAATCTAAAAAGGGGAAAAAGTGATATATGTAAAACATTTGGCTGATTCTCACATAGTTTACATCACAAAAGTCCTACAAGATAGATACTCCAGTCCCTGTTATAACAAATGAAGGGAATAAAATTTAGGAATTTAGATGAATTTGCCCACATATGTAGTAGAATCAATTCAAATCTAATCAAAGTACAAAACTCATGTCCTAATTATAATATAGCTTTGCTAATACATCTCAAGCTTCATGTTTATAGATCAAAGGAGGTAATTTGCTTAGTGTATGTTCATTGTTTCCAATGAAGAACACTGATGAAGAACATCTTATCTTTTTGCACAAGATCTTAGACTATGATGAACAAAATTAGTGTTAAATATGGAACAAATACATATTTCAAGACTTCCACACACTAGATTTCATGAACATGTCTAAGTGGATCATGGATTGATAACTCCCTTAAAGTCTATCAAAGGTTATTCTGCCTTAAGAACATATAGATAGCCTTTAAATCACATGTGAAATTGCATATATTGTTTCCTTATTACTATGAATAGTTAACATATTAAATCTGTAGCATCTTTTATACAAAACTAGTTCTGTAGCCACTTGGACCAACATTGTATCTTGATAGCACATTCAAAGATGCCAGGGGTATATAGCAGCACAAGACTCAGAGTTCTTTGCAGGCATTAGCATTGGTTTGCCTAGTATCATTCTTCAAGCTAGATCTGTGGTTTCAGACCAATGTTATAGTCAATTAACCCTTTGAATGGAATAGAGAAAAACATCCAAATTCATTTTTTTATATATTGCCTAGAACATGACCAGTGTGTGTGTGTGTGTGTGTGTGTGTGTGTGTGTGTGTGTGTGCATGCACATGTGTGTGTCTGGCTTCCTTTTTTATTTATTTTTTATTAGTATCATTTTCCATTTTCTAATTAAAGTAAAAGGGACTGTAAATTTTTATAAACTTGGGGCTCTGTAATACTTGTTCACTCTTGTATCTATTTAATTATTTTACCCACAGCAGTCCTGGATTTGTATATCTGTCTTTTCCTTACCTCCACCTTCTCAAATAGAATCAACAAACTCCCTTCCAATAGGCCTACATTGTACTGTGGTATATCACTATGAAACATAAAACTACCTGGATTTCATAGGAATCAAACCTGGAACTTGGTTCCAACCTTACAGTACTCCCGGGAAAGTGATAAAAATAAGTTCCAGATTCAACAGTGTGCCCCGCTGTAGAGGAAGATAAGCACCTTGTCAGTGGACCATTTCTTTCCTAAAGCTAGAGAGGCATCTGGGGGCAAAAAAGAAAAAAGTCAGTGATCCAGTTTAACTTTGTAAATGTGCTGGTAAATAAACGATTAATACTTCTTGGAAGATATATTATTGTATTAATATTAATATATTAATATTCCTAGGAAGAGATTCCTTATCATGGAATACTTTTAGCAGTACATCCCTCAATTAGGATTACAAGTGGAAAAGGTAACCCTAAAAGGATTACCTGTGCATACACCTATGGGTGTATGCAGTGGAGCTCTCTAGAGAATGTCATTTAAACCAAACATTTTTGTTACAAAAGACAAGTGCTAACTCAAACACTCCTTTCTGTGTGTGCCAGCCATATGCATCACTGAGAGACAGCATGAAATTGGTGAGGTCATGCACCTCCAAAGGCAAAGAAAGATTTGGAGAGCTGTCCTGGACTTCCCACACCTCTGCCTGTTTTGTCCATGCCTCTTGGGTGTTTCAGCTAATGTAAGATCTCATAATAATCTGACCCTTTTGTTTGTCTCACCCAAATGAGCACTTTGGCTCACTAATGTTCTCAAAAATGGTTGATGGAAAATAAGTAAAATAAATTTAGAAACAGAAATTACTACAATCTATTACTGTTTCTTATAAATGAGTCATCCTTAAAATTAAATACTTGTGGCAATATATCTGGGTCAGAAGAAAAAAATAGTAAATAAATGTTTCAAATACATTTTGATAAATAACAATATACCACAGTAATTCAATAAAAAAGATTAGAAAAAGATTTTTCAGGATAGGTCACTTCAATCATTAGCTATTTAGAAATACTTTTGTGCTGAATATTTTATTCAGTCAGTGACATTCTTCAAAATGCTGTGAGTGTACTTGTCAATATATAAAGAACTTGGATAAATTGAATTACATTTCCATTGACTCACAAATTACTCCAAAAGTGTGTAAGTCAAGAAAGATTTGATACAAATATGTGTATGCATAACTCCAATATCATGCCACAAAAGCTTATTTTATTTATTTATTTTTTGCTATTTTTGTAATAAATTTGAATAGAATACCCATTAGCTAGGAAAAATTGCTAGAATGAAAATCTTTCATATCTGACTAAATTTGGTACTATGACATTTTACATTTCTCATATTCAGTTCACATAATTAAGTGGTGTAGGCTTAAATCTACGAACCCATCTGTTAAAATTCCCTTGTGCAAGATTCTTAACTCCTTTGGGCATCAGTTTCGATAATCTGAAAACTGGAGATTTTTGCCGAGGCCAAGCAGTTGGTTTTAAAATTGAGATTAGGCACAGGAAAATAAACAATCACAGTGCCTGACCAAAAGTAAAGTATAGAGTTAATGAGTGTCACAGTTGTAATTAACAAAACCCATGGATGCCACCTGTAATGTTTTAAGAAAGTATCTGAATTTGAAGGATCCAAGGATTTTCTGTTTCAGAAAAGCAGGTAGAAATCAGGGCTCGGGTCATGCACCCACGTGCTAAACTAAGGAGCGTATGACCAGGTGAATTTTCAACCGGCAGAAGCATCCATTCCTTTCACACACCCTGTTCTGGGTGGCAGAACTGGCAGTCAAGTGCATTGTCAACCCCAGGCCTGATGAGGACTGGGAAACACACATTTGACATTTGGCTTTGCAGATCAATGAATTCTTCCAACCTCACAGACTTTGAAATAAAGGACTCTCAAGTTAAAATTTGATGGACTCATGCTCCATTACTCTGTAAAAGTATTGTATTTGAAAAAGTTGAATCAGGATCTGACTTGTTCCCAGAAAAGTCCCCATCGACTTTCTATTTGCTTTCCTATTACCACTCTGAACTCATATGGTGATTTTTGAATCCACCCTCATTGCACTCATTATATTCCTATTAAGAAAACTGGCAGAAACTGGTTTATTCAACAGAGAGCTAGAAAACAAAGCCATCAATAATTCTTCTGGAATTAACCAATTCCTTTGTAAATACAACGTGTAATCAAAAGAAAAAGGAATACTTAGGCAACATCACTTCAGCAGCTGAGTCCCACATATAACCAAATGAATTCACTTACGGCCAGGACACTAAAAAATCTTTGCTGGGGAAGACAGAGTGTACCCTGAAGCCCTCCCAGATCAAATTGCACCCCACTGATGTGGAGTTGCACCAACCTGGCAGCCTAAGGAGGGAATTAGCTAGTCCATATTATTCTATAAAGCTATGTCTGGAGAAGTTAACTGGAAGAGCATAGCTGAGAAGTCACCATAGAAAGAGAAGTACAGAGTAATTTAGTATGCAACTAACTTTGTAATTATAAATGACAAACTATAAATATATTGCAATAAAGTCTAAAAGTCAGTATTTCCTTTCCTCTTCACTATGAAAATAGTGAAAACTTTTCCCTGGAATACTTAGGGGTTTTTTGGGGTTTGTGTCTTTATTTGTAAAGTTTCTGGTGACTCTATACTATATTCAAACTATTCTTTTCCAACCATAATCTGTCTTAAAATATCCCTTCTTTGCTTTTGGATCCCAATTGACATTTAAAGAAAATTCTTAGACTATGCCTAAAGTTTCTCAAAATTCCAATTGCATGACAGACTGTGTACAGAATGGGCAAAAATGCCTTCCTGTGATTATCTATATTCAGGAACATTTTTTATAGAATTGTACTACTGCCCTAGGATAATGTTTAGAATACTGCTTTGTTATTAACAATAATTTCTGGATATCTCCTAATTTCCGGTTGGGCATACCAATGACTAAAGTTTTCAGCAAACCTCAGCCCCTGGGGAACATTGATCTGATTTCTGCCCCCAGTTTTGCCTTTTTTCTAGAATGTTATTTAAATGTATGTCTGGGTTAGTTCACTTACCACAATGATTTTAGATTTCTCAAGATGTTTTATGTACAGGAGTGTATTCCCTTTTATAGGAGACTGAATATACTATGGCTTCTTAACCCATTACCAGTCAAGAATCTTAAACTTATTTTAGTGTTCTTGCTTCATGTAAAGTAATTAGTTCAGGGATTAAGGAATAATTTTCACCCTTTCTGTACCACAGGCAGACACTCACTCATTTTCTTCCATAAATTCTTTATTTTCCCATTAAGTTTATTGCTACATTCTAGGTATACAATATGATGACATTCATTATTGGGAATTTGTACCTTCACATGGTATATCTTGATCCTTATTTTTTTCCCCATTTCCCTACCTCCCTTTAAACCCTTCACCCCTCCTCCCTATTTACAAAGACTTTGTTTCCATGGTTTTCCCTTTTGTCATATTTTTTCTTTTCCCTTCTTTCCTTTCCCCTACTCCTCCCACTTCCCCTACTCCTTTAGACCTTTTCTTCTTATTTCACAATATCAATTATACATTTTGATCCTTATTTACACTTTCAGTTTCTCACACCAGATAAACTATTAAGTATTTACACGTGTGTCCTGTTTGTTTCATGTAAGAGTATGGCCTCAATGTGCATTCATTTGGCTATAAATGTCTCTGATTTCTCACTCTTTACAGCTGAGTAGTACTCCATGTTATAAAAAAGAAAACATATCTTCATCCAGTCTCCAGTTGATGGAATCTGTTCCCAAGTTTTAGCTTTTACAAACTGTGCCACTATAAACATGGGTGCACATATTATCACTGTGGCATGGTTCTTTTAATCCTTTTGGAAAGATACCCAGCAGGGGAATAGCTGGGTCAAATGGGACCTCTAATCCTAGTTCTTTGAGGTATCTGCATACTGGTTTCCACACTGGTTAGCACTGGTTTGCACCAGTCTATGCTCCCACCAATAGTAAATAAGGGTTCCTTTTTCCCTACAACCATTTGTTATTGCTTGATTTCTTGGCAGCAGCCCTTCTTTCTGGAGTGAGGTAGAATCTCAGTGTCGTTTTCATTTGCATTTCCTGAATGACCAGTGATGTTGAACATTTTCTTCATGTTTGCTATTCCTACTTTTGTCTATTCATTTCATATGCCCATTTTTGGATTGGTTCTTTAAATTTGGGAGGTCTGATTTTTTAAAGTTCTTTAAATTTTCTAGATATTAGTCCTTTGTCTGAGGAACAGCTGGTAAAAAAATTTTCCTACATTGTGGGTTGTCTCTTCACTCTGTTGGTAGTTTCTCTTGCTGAGAAGAAGCTTTTTAATAAGATGAGATCCCAATTGTTCATTTTTTTTGTGCTAGTTTACATGCGACTGAGTTGTTCATGAAATCTTTTCCTCTTCTATAAATTCCTAAACTCCAACACAGACATCTTTCTGGATTTTATTACCTACATAATGCAGTATTTCATGACAAAATTTTTGTAGTACAAAGATTGAGGTGTGAAAATATTCATTAAGTATAGTTATATATAATACAACATAATATATAACATACTAATTGCAACTATCAGTGTGTAAACATAAGCTTTGACAAATGAAAAATTTTATAAAAACAATAGGAAATGGGAAAATATTTTTGTATTGCATTAATGAGTACTTAAGCAAAATTAATTTGAGTATATGGGTAATAGTTTTAGCTGATTTTAATTATTATTTATATTTTTTTCCAAAATACTTTGATCTTTTTATTTTTTTTTAGACACAGTTCTTTTTATTTATTAATTATATTGGTACATTTAAGGTATACAATATAATGACATTCATCATTGGAAATAAGTAAGATCAATATATCAGATGATTGCTATTGAAAAAAATACTTTCCCAGGAGTGGTGATGCTGGCCTGTATTCTTAGCACTTGGGAGGTTGAGGCAGCATTACAAGTTCAAGACCAGCCTAGGCTACATAGTGAAAGCATGTCTCAGAAAATGAAAAAAGAAAAAGAAAGTAAAGAAACACACCACACACACACTACTTTCTGATAGCGCCCAAGAGCAGGACACATGCCACGACACGTCAGCGCACACAGGAAGAACCCATGTCAGGAAGCAAAGAGAAGGAAAAGTGAGAGCAAGAAACCTTACTGCAGAACTGGCCAGCCATAGTAAGCAGGTTAGGGTTGGCTGGCTGGAATACTGTCAGTGACTCTGGGACAGAGAGGTTGTGCCTCATTGTCTCGTTCTGGCAGGGAGGTGGTTAGGAAGCCTGAAGGCAGGGGAAGCCCACTAAGAAAAGGAGGTAGACTGTGGGTGAATGGGTTTGCATTTGAAAAGCAGACTGACAGTTGCTTTTGCTGTCAGGAAGGCCCTAAATGGCACAGAGTCAGAATATACAAAGTAAAAATTATGGTTAATATAATAATATGTTTTCTAAGTGTATTCTTTTAAGAAACCCTTTGGGAATGTTTCTTTAACAAATTCCCTCATGCACTGTTTCAATCCTCTTTTAGAATCAGTAGAAAGTTGCCTTATCTAGTCTTATGTGGCACAATTCCATGTCACTATGGCTGATGGGAACAAGAGTAGAGGAATCTGTGCTGTCCACATTGAATCTTGGAGACACTAGGGAGTGGATTGTTTCTTCTTCCATTTGAAATTCACCAAGTGCCAAAATGATTCTGACCCGCTGGAAGGGAAGAATCCAGTGAAACCACACAGAAGTAGACCAAAAGCTAAAAAAAATGGGATTTCCTTGCAACAAGAAGATGTACTGAATTGCTTAGTCTTCTTTTCAGAAAGCAGTAAATTCATATGGAAGTTAAAAATAACAATAGTGCACATTTTATCAAGAAAGGGACTCTGAGTCAGGGGTAGAAAATAACAGGGAAAGAAAATTGTTAGAGAAATTGCTTCTATGTTATTATGATGAGGCCCTATTTAGCTTAAAAAGGGAGGCCTATTTTATGTCAAGCCTATCAAAGACTGAGAAATCATCTTTTATTGTGTTTATAGCTTTACCTCTCATAAATAGAGGAGAACTTGTCTGGTATTTCTATCCTAGTCATGAATTCTACCACTCAAATAAACCCAGTGATATTCAGTATGACTACCTACTTCATCTCCAGTCTGCTGGTTCCCCATTTTCCCCTAATTTTTTGATCCCACCAAAGACCACATAAAATCCTAGAAAAGAGAACCAGAATTGACTACATATTGATAATATGAATATTCTGGCAAAAAGGAGACCTGGAAATTCTATTCAAATTTTTTAAAAAGCTAAAGCATTGGGAGTACAATATAATGTCTTAATACATTCTAATGTGAGTGAAGCCCACTATCCAGACCCCTAAAATATGTGCTCAGAGCTGTTAAGTACAGCAGAAGTGAAAATGAATGGTGATTTTTCAGAAAAGGACTCTGTCTACAGACAGGAGCATGCCCATGCAAACAAGCAGTGGACTTTATCCCCCCCTAGTTTTCAAGGGCCCTTCCCCTGTCCCTCCTTGGCAGAGGTCAAGGAGGTACATTCTTCACTATTGCAAACTAAGTTCCTCTTAATTTCTATGGAAAACTCACCCTTCTCCATGCATTCCTTTGATTGTGGAATGTTGCTTGCCTATCAATTATCTAGTTCTAGCACCTTGTTCTGGAACTTTCTGGGTGGGGTATCATTCTTTTGGGGTCAAGCTTTCTTGCTCAAAATAACTCCCTTAACTGTCAGTAAATTTCCATCCAAACTAAAAGCCAAATGTAAATGAACCACCTATTTGTCTCTTTCTGACATTAATATATTAAAATTCTAATAATTCTAAGAGCTTAGAAGAGAAAAAAATATGATTTAATCATCAAAAGTAGAATGTAATCAACATGTGAAGCCCTGGGCCCTACATGGTTGAGGATTGGCTTGCAATAACTTAATCCACACCAATACAACAGAGTTTAAAGATTAAACATGAAACACAATTTAGTAAACACAAGACTTGCATTAGCTTTATATATATATATATATATATATACACACATATATATATATATACATACATATATATATATATGTTTAAATTTATTACCTGGTTTACATTACTGAGCAAAATAGTAACTACTGGATTTCCAAGATGTTACAGTGTTATAGTCATACTTTTGCACAATTTGCCTACATATTCTATTAACACCTAATGTTAATTAACATATAAAATGGTATACTTAATTGATAATTAAACATAATTTGTATTTATAACTGATTAATAAATAATTATAATTGATAATTTTAAAACTATACATATATTACATAATTATGTTATTTTCACATATTGTCATTACTTATTTTCCATTACAATTTTCAGAAATTCCCTTACTAGTCAACCTAACTTGTAGTCCAAGCTTTACCTAGTAGATTGCTGGGCCATTTTGAAGTCTTCTAATGTAGAGCATTACTTCTATTACATCATTCATTATCTTGTGTTATTTTTAATAGTACTTATTGCTCCCTTTACCCTAAAGAAGCCCTATATTACTAGTACTAACTTATGTATCTTTGTGTTTTCAGTATATATACATATAAATTGACTGTGTAATTAATGTGCTTTCAAAGTACAATGATTTTTTGATTGCAAAGAATTAAACCATGATTCATATTAAATATTTCTCAAAATATTTAAATTACAATGTCTAGTGTCGCCACTATAAATTGCCAAGATTTTATCTATTAAGCCATTGTGTCAACAGCTCTAATTCAGCATGCAGCATTTACAAAGACAGGATCTTGGGGTCAGTGAACATAAATTGTCTCAGGCTGAAGAAAATAAGCATTTTAGACCTCAACTTTATTCAATAAAAAGTCTATTACATTAGGGCCAGGGATTTAGCTCAGTGGCACAGTGTCTTCCTCACAAGCACAAGGTCCTGAGTTCAATCCTTGGTACCAAAAAAAAAAAGTCTATTACATGGACATAGTTTTAAATAAGCAGAACACAGCAAGATGAGACTACATGAAAAATAAAACAACAAATAATGGAGAATAATAAAAAACCTCAATGACACCAGATCCTGGAATTATCATATGCAGATTTCAACATAAATATACTAACAATACTTGAGGAGATAAAGACAAGATTAAGAGTTCATTCAAGGAACTGGAAACATAAAGATGAGCAAATGAGAATTTCAGAATGAACAAATACAATGTTCTAGATGTTTATCTACTGTCTGAAACTTAGTGGAATAAAACAATACTATTAATATTATTAGTATCATCATCTCATCTTTCACAGTCCTCAAATTGACTAGGTTCAGCTCAGCTGCTCTTGCTCATTCAGTTCTCTCATGTGGTCACAATCAAATTGTACTAGGGATGGAATCAACTCAAATACCATCTTATTCACATCTCTGGAGGTTGATGTCAGCTGTCATCTAGAGCTCAACTGGAAAAGTAAGCTGAATCAACAACTACACATATCTCCTTATTATAGCCTGTGCTTCCTCAAAATATTGTGACTGAATTCCAACATCAAGTGTCTAGAGAGTTGGGTGGAAGCTGATTTTTATTCCCTAGAATCAGAAGTCCTACAGAATCACTTCTATTTCTTCATCACTAAACATGAATCCCATATTCAAAAAAATGGAATAAGACCCTTCCTTTTGATATTACTAGTGACTAAAACTTCGCAGCACAATACAATACTTGATAATTATTATGATCTGGTAAGGTGGGTGTAACTGCAGAATGGATATACTGTCAATGACCTAGGAATTGAGCTGAACTTCCTCAACTTGATAAGGACACACTTGGTCACTCATGGATGTGGCAGATATACATTTATGCTCAGGCACATCTGCAGGCACCCACACATACACATACATACACCATTGTACACATATTTATACCCATGCAGACATGAGAACATACATGTGCATTCCTGCATACAGCTAACATGTTATTCAATGGTGAGGAAGCTGAAGTCTTGCTGTTGAAATCAGGAACAAAGGAAATATGTCCCCTCTTACTACTGTTTTACAAAACCACACTGGAAGTTCTAGCTAATGAAATAATACAGAAAATAATTTGTATAGATTGGAAAGAAAAACTAAAACTCTATTTACAAATGACATTGTCATCTATATAGAAATCTAAAGTAATCAAAGAAATTTCTGGGATAAGTAAGCAATTATGATAAGGCTGTGGGAGACAAAAGTAATATATGGGCTTGGAATGTAGTTCAGTGGTGCAGCACTTGCCTTGTATATGTGAGGCCCTAGGTTCAACCCCCAGCAGTAAAAATAATTTTTGATATACAAAGGTCAATCATATTCCTATATATGAGCAACAAAAAATTAAAATTAAAAGCACAATACTATTTACATTAGCATCCTCAAAAATGATATACAATGCTTAGGTATAAATCTAAAAAAATAGGCACAACATCTCTGTGAGAAAAAGCTATAAAACTGATGAAAGAAATCAAAGAAGAACTAAATAGAGAGTCCATGTTCATGAATAGGAAGGCTAAATATTGCCATAATGCCAGCTGTTCTGAACTTAGTCTATAGATAATCCACTACCAATCACAAACACAGCAATCATTTTGTGGATATTAATAAACTAATTCTAAAGTTTGTATGAGGAGGCAAAAGACCTGAAATAGCTAACACAATATTGAAACAAAAACAAAGATAATTATAGGCATGACACTACCTAATTCAAAGACTTACTATAAAGAAAATTAATCAAGTCTGTGTGACAATGGCAAAAGATTAGACATAGAAAAATCAATGGAACAGGACAAGGGGCCAGGGATTTAGCTCAGTGGTTCCACCACCTGCCTCACAAGCAGAAGTTCCTGAGTTTGGTCCATGGTACCAAAAAAAAAAGAAAAGAAAAGAAAGAAAAGAACTGACAATGGAACAGAGAGATATACCCACATAAATATAATCAACTGTTCTTTGACAAAAAGTAAAAACAATTGAATGGAGCAACATATTCTTTTCAACAAGTGCTGTGAGAACTTCCACACTAAAAAAATGAAGCTAGACATGAACCATTTTACAAAAGTAAATTAAAAGATCACAGACAGAAATATAAAATCCCCAATTATAAACCTCCCAGAAGATGACAAATAAGAAAATCTAGATGACCTTGTGTGTGGTAATACTCTTTAGTATATAACACAATAAGCACTATCCATTCAGTAACTGATGTGCTGAACTTCATCAAAATTAAAAAGTTCTATGAAAGTCAAGGAAATGGAAAGAAAAGGCACAAAGAGAAAATATTTGCAAAATATATACTTTATCTGATAAAAGACTGATACCTAACACATACAAAGAACTCTTTTTATTTTTGCTTAAATTCTTTTATTGGTACATTTTAGGTATACAATACATGTATTGTATCATTTATCATTGGGTGCTTGTACTTATACATGATGTATCTTGGTTCTTATTTTTTCCCCATTACCTGTGCGCCCTTCACCCCTCCACCCTTCCCTATTTACATAGACTTCATTTCCATTTTTTTCTCATAATTTTTTCATTCCATTCTTTCCTTTTCCCATCTCCTCCCACCACCCCTACCCCTTTGGACCTTTTCCTATTTCAAAATATCAATTATTAGTTATTAACCCTTTTAATCCTTATTTACACTTTCAGTTTCTCACACTAGAGAAGCTATTCAGTATTTACACATGTGTGTCCTATTTATTTCACTTAAGAGTATGGCCTCAATACGCATCCATTTAGCTCAAGAAATCAACCAACAACAAATGCTGGCAGGGGTGTGGAGAGAAAGGAACCCTTCTCCATTGTTGGTGGGAGTGCACACTGGTGTGACCACTATGGAAATCAGTGTGGATATACCCCAGAGAACTAGGGCTGAAGGTCCCATTTGACCCAGATTTTCCCCTGTTGCATATTTTCCCAAAGAACTCTTAAAACTCAACAATAAGAAAACAACATATTTAAAAATTTGGCCAAAAATCTAAACAGATGCCTCACCAAAAAAGATATAAAGATGGAAAATAAGTATGTGAAAAGATGTACCAAGTCATCTGTCATCAGGAAAATGTAAATTAAAACAAAGGAACACTACAACACACATTAGAATGTCTAAATTCTGGAAGACTGACAGCTGCAAATATTGATGAATGAGATCATGGAGCAACAGGCACTCTCATGTACTGGTGGTAGGAAGGCAAAGTAGTATGGCCATTTTGTAAATGATGCTATTTGGCAGTTGCTTATAAAACAAAACATACTCTTACCATACAGTCTAACAAATATATCCTTGGCATCTCCTCAAAGGAATTAAAACTTATTTCCACATAAAAACTTGTACACAGATTTTAATGGGAACCCTATTTATAATTATCAAAATTTGGAAGCAACCAAGATATCTTTTGGTAGGTAAATGGATGAATAAACAAGTATATTCTGAAAGTGAAATATTATTCAGGATAAAAAAGAGTTATTAACCTATGAAAAGACATGGGGATAGAGGAGGTTTCCAGGTCAATGAGCCACAGCTCAAAGAACAGAAGAGGCTTCCAGGTAGGTGTGCCAAAGCTCCCAGTGCAGAGGAGGCGAGCCAGGTGGGTGCCACCAGCAGTCCCCATCCCGTCAAAATGAGAAAACACATAAACAAGCCTCAAAACCAGACTTCAAGATCAACTACAGCAACCCCAAAGTGAAATGAGATGGAACAATCTGATACTCAACAACTTGGACTCCCTGAACTGGCAACAAAAGAGGATCTGGAAAAAATGAAATCAGAAATAATTTCTCACATAACAGCAGAGATTGTGCCCATAGTGCAAGACATGATTAATAAATCTAGAGAGGACACAGATTAAAAAAAATAGAGGAGCTGAGAAACATGATGGAATCCCAACATAGGAAACAAATGGAATCCATAAAACAGATGCAAACATATTTCCAGGAGATTAAAAACTCCATTGAAAGTCTATGCAGCAGAATGAACCAATGTGAAGATAGAATTTCAGATACAGATGATAAGATTGCAATTAGTGACCAGGAAAAGAAAAATTGCTTTAAAATTGTAAGAGACCATGAGAAAACAATCCAGCAGCTGCTAGACTATGCAAAGAAGAATAACACAAGACTGATTGGAGTCAAAGAAGAAACAGGAGAGAGTGCAGATGACATAAAAAAACTGTTCACAGTAATGATGGCAGAAAACTTCCCAAGGAGGGGGAAAGAACTTGACATACAGGTAAGTGAAGCATAGAGGACTCCAACTAGCTTTGATCAAAAAAAATCTACACAAAGGCATATACTTGTGAAGATTCCAGAAACCCAACAGAAGAACAAAATTCTACAAACAATGAGAGAAAAGAAACAATCACATGTAAAGGAAAGTCCATCAGAATCACAGCAGACTTCTCAATGCAAACCCTCAAGGCAAGAAAATCTTGGACTGATGTATTTCAAGCCCTTAAGGAAAACAGCCTCCAACCCAGATTGATATACCCTGCAAAACTATCCTTCATAATTGATGGTGAAATAAGATACTTTTGTGGCAAAGAGCACCTTAGGAAATTCATTAATACCAAACCAGCACTCCAAAAAGTTTTAGACAAAATCCTAGGAAAAGACAACAAGGATTACAACCCCAAGAAGCCCAGCAGAATGAATTCACTGGGCATGACAAGAAATTAAAAGCTAAGGGGGAGAATCCAACAAAAAGAAAAAGCCATGAAAATGATAACTCAATATGTACCAATTATAACCATCAATGTTAATGATCTCAACTCACCAATCAAAAGAAATAGACTGGCAGAATATGTCAAGAAAGCAATATCCAACAATATGCTGCATACAAGAAATACATTTAATTCAAAAAGAAACTCATAAACTAAAAGTTAAAAGGTGGAAAACAATACTCCATAAAACAGAAACCAAAAAAAAGCAGGAGTAGCTATCCTCTTTGCAGATCAAGTGGATTTGAAACCCACACTGATTAAAAGAGAAAAAGAGGAACACTATGTCCTTGTTAAGGGAACAATCCAAGGGGAAGAGATGACAATCATGCACCAAACACTAGTGCACCCAAATATATAAAACAAATACTAACGGACATGAAAAATCATAGAAGCACTAATACAATAGTAGTAGGGGACCTCAATACCCCATTATCACAAATAGATAGATTAACTAGACAAAAAACAAGCAACAAAACACTATAACTCCATCAAACTCTTGAACAAATGAACTTAACA
The DNA here is from genome assembly GCF_053883595.1 of Heterocephalus glaber. Taxonomy (NCBI): domain Eukaryota; kingdom Metazoa; phylum Chordata; class Mammalia; order Rodentia; family Bathyergidae; genus Heterocephalus; species Heterocephalus glaber. The sequence goes on along the minus strand of NW_028258142.1, from coordinate 11,447,773 downwards.
GATGTTTACAGAGTGTTCCACCCCACTAAATCAAAATACACTTTCTTTCAGCTGCACATGGGTCATTCTCCAAAATAGACCACATACTCACTCATAGAACATATTTAGGTAAGTGCAAAGGAACTGAAGTTATCCCTTGTGTATTATCAGATCATAATACGATGAACTTGGAGATCAATGGCAAAAGAAACCACAAAAATTGCATAAGCACATGGAAATTGAACAACACACTTCTGAATAACCAATGGGCCACAGAGGAAATTAAAGAAGAAATCAGACAGTTCCTTCAATTAAACGATAATGACAATGCAAACATATCAGAATCTATGGGACACAATGAAAGCAGTCTTATGAGGAAATTCATAGCAGTGAATACACATATTAGGAAAACAGAGCGAGGCCAACTAACCTGATGCTAAACCTCAAGCTTCTAGAAAAAGAAGAGCAGGACAAACTCAAAGCTCATACAAGGGAGGAAATTTTAAAGGTCAGAGCAGAAATCAATGTAATGGAGATTAAGAGAATGATACAAAACATTAATGAAGCCAAGAGATGGTTGTTTGAAAGAATAAACAAAATTGACAAACCCTTAGCAACCCTTATCAGAAAAAGGAAAGAAAAAGCCCAAATCCATGCAATTAGGAATGAAAAAGGTAAGATTACAATGGACCCAGTAGAAATCCAGTGGATCATCAATACCTACTTTAAGAACCTATATGCCAATAAGATGGAAAACACAGAACAAATGGATAGATTCCTAGATCCATACGAATTACCAAAGTTGAATGAAGAAGACCTAAATATTCTAAACAACCCCATATCAACCAATGAAGTTGAAAACATAATTAAAAACTTATCAACTAAAAAAAGCCCAGGTCCTGATGGCTTCACTGCTGCATTCTACAAGACATTTAGAAAGGAACTACTGCCACTGCTGTTTAAATGCATCAGTGAAATTGAAAGGGAAGCAATACTCCCAAATTCATTCCTGGAAGCAAGCATCATCTTGATGCCAAAAGCAGAGAAGGATGCAACCAAAAAAGAGAACTATAGGCCAATATCACTAATGAACATAGATGTAAAAATCCATAATAAGAAAATGGCAAATAGAATGCAGAAGATCATCAAGAATCTGATACACCCTGACTAAGTGGGATTCATCCCAGGGATGCAGGGATGGTTCAATATACGAAAATCAATCAATGTAATACACTATATCAATAGAGCCAAGGACAAAAACCATATGATCATCTCAATAGGTGCAGAAAAACCATTTGACAAAATCAAACAGGCATTTATGATTTTAAAAAACCCTGCAAAAAATTGGAATAGATGGTCTCTACCTCAATCTGATGAAAATATTCTATGAAAAACCAACAGCCAATATTATACTAAATGGTCAAAAACTGAAATCCTTCAAACTAAAATCAGGAACAAGACAAGGATGTCCATTATCACCACTTCTGTTCAATATAATTTTGGAAACATTAGCCACATCAATTAGACAAGACAAAGAAATAAAAGGAATAAAAATAGGAAATGAAAAAATCAAATTGTCATTATTTGCAGATGACATGATACTCTATATAGAAGACCCCAAGAACTCCACCAAAAGTCTTCTAGACTTAATAAACAAATTCAGTCAAGCAGCTGGTTACAAGGTCAACACACAAAAATCAATAGCTTTCCTCTATATGAGCAACAGACTCACTGAAACAGAAATAGGACAAACAATTCCTTTCACAATTGCATCCAAGAAACTAAAATACCTAGGAATCAATGTAATAAAATAAATCAAAGACCTCTTCTTTGAAAACTATAGCACTTTGAAAAGAGACATTGAAGACAATACCAGAAAATGGAAAAACATCCCTTCCTCCTGGGTAGGAAGGACATAGTGAAAATGGCCATACTTCGAAAACTGCTATATAGATTCAATGCAATCCCAATTGAAATCCCAGCAGCATACTTCACAGACCTTGAGAACACAATCCAAAAATTCATTTGGAACAAGAAGAGACCCAGAATAGCAAAAGCAATTCCAGGCAACAGAGACATGGCAGGGGGTATTACAACCCCCAACTTGAAAGTATACTACAAAGCTACTGTGATAAAAACAGCATGGTACTGGCAAAGAAACAGACCTGAGGACCAGTGGAACAGATTAGAAGACGCCAAAACAACTCCAGACACACTCAGCCACCTCATCTTCGACAAAGGATCCAAACACCTCACTAGAGGAAAGATAGCCTCTTTAATAAATCGTGCTGGAGAAACTGGATTTCAACTTGCCAAAGACTAAAACTAGACCTATATCTCTCACCATGCACTAAACTAAAATCAAAATGGATTAAAGATCTAAATATTAAAACAGAAATGCTGAATTGGCTGGAACAGATGTTAGGTAGAATTCTTGAAGACATTGGGGTAGGAAAACATTTTATGAACAAAACCTCAGTTGCCTGTGAACTAGCACAAACAATCCACAAGTGGGATCTCTTCTTACTAAAAAGCTTCTGCACAGCAAGAGAAACCACCAGCGGTGTGAAGAGACAACCCACAATGTGGGAAAAAATTTTCACCAGTGGTCCCTCAAACAAAGGTCTACAATCTCAAATCTATAAAGAACTTTAAAAAATCAGACCTCCTAAATTTAAGACCAAATCCAAAAGTGGGCATCTTAAATGAACAGACATTTCTCAGACAAAGAAATGGAAAATAAACATATGAAAAAATGTTCAACATCACTAGTCATTCAAGAGATGCAAGTGAAAACAACACTGAGATTCCACCTCACCCCAGAAAGAATGGCTGCTATCAAGAAATCAACCAATAGCAAGTGCTGGTGGGGCTGTGGGGAAAGAGGAACCCTGCTCCACTGCTAGTTGGAGTGTAGACTGGTACAAGCACTGTGGAAATCAGTATGGAGATACCTCCAAGAACTAGGACTGGAAGTCCCATTTGACCCAGCTATTCCCAGGCTAGGTATCTTCCCCCAAAGAATTAAAAGAATCATACCATAGTGATATATGTGCACCCATGTTCATAGCAGCACAGTTTGTAATACCTAAAACTTGGAACCAGCCCAAATGCACATCAACTCCAGATTGGGTAAAGAAAATGTGTTTCTTTTCATAAAATGGAGTACTGCTCAGCCATAAAAAAATGAGAAATTAGAAACATTTATTGCTAAATGGATGCACATTGAGGCAATACTCTTAAGTGAAATAAATAGGACACATGTGTAAATACCGATTAGTTTCTCCAGTGTGAGAAACTGAATGTGTAAAAAAGAACCAAATGTTATAATAGACAAAGTGAAATAGGAAGAAAAAGGGCAAAGCGGAAGGGGTAGGGGAAAGGAAAGAATTTAATAGAATTAATATGAGTAAATTAAAAAAATTCAAACAAAGTCTTTGTAAATAGGGAGGGATGGAGGGGTTGAAGGGAGGGCAGGGGAAGGGGGAAGAATAAGAACCAAGAGATTATGTAAAGGTGCAAATTTCCAATGATGAATGTCATTACATTGTATACTGAAAATGTACCAATAAAAGGATATATAAAGTAAAAAAGACATGGGAAAAGGATAAATCATATTATTAAGTAAAATAAAGCAATTTTAAAAGACTACATATCATACATTTCCAACTATAAGAACAGAAGAGGATAATATCCAAAAATAGTAAAAAAATTCAATCCTTTATCACTCAGGAAATTATAAATTCAAATTTCAATAAGATAGGACTATATTCAAATGTAGTTAAAATTTAGAAGCTTGACAATATCAAGTGTTGTGAGGATATGAAAAAACAACTGTCATATATTGTAGTAAGGAGTAGAAATTTGTTAATAGCATGAAAAACTGATTCACCATAATCAAAAAGTAGAATGATAAAATTTAATACAAACAGAGCCTTGCTATGTAGTTGGTGGCCTTGAGCTCACTGTGTAATCTAGGCTGGCCTTAAACTGACGGCGATCTTGCTGCCTCTGCCTCCCAAGTGGTGAGATTACAGGCTTGTGCCCCATTCCCAGATTAATGCACATTTTTTAACATTATCACTGACAAAGATTCTCAAAGGTGATAGATTTCCTAAGAGACTGTTCAAGTACAAGTTTACACAGTTTAAAGTCTTCTAATTCTTGCCATAATTTATGTGGACATAATGCTTACATCCATTTATCTCTTTGGCTAAATCTATTTATCTCTTTAAATAGTCACAAAATTTCACAGCTGTTGGCTTCTTGTTTTTGAAATGCAGTGAACATGCTGATTATATGATCATGTTTCTTTAAAAGACCATTTATTGAAATCAAAGTCAAACTTTAAAAGATAGCTTGTAAGCAGTTCATCCCAAGTTGCAAGTTTAATTGAATGTATATAGCCCTAACATATAAAAAAGTACAAAATGTGATTCCTATAGAAAAGACTAAAAATAATCAGAAAGAACAAAGATGTTTTAGGTCTTAGAAATGCCCTACATCCAGCCTGCCCCAAAATTTGCATGTAGGTTGAATTTTTACTTTATTACCATTTTTAACCTTAACATTACTTATATTAACTAGTATAAGGTTGCACATAAATTCTAAAGCTTGCTTCCTTCAGGCTATAAGAAAGAAGAGCATAACCTCATTACCTGTGACATTGTCCCCAAATGGGATACAAGGAGATCCACCAAAGAGGAGATGAGGACTTCAACTCACCCTGCAGAGGAAATTGTCAAAATAAACATTTCAGAATGAGTCAGTGTGAGGCATAGGCTGATTTATTTGGCAATGTTCAAGAGTAAGGAAGAATAAGGAAAGGTCTTCACCTTGGGCAAATGAACAGGGCAAGCTGATAAAGAGGTTCAGACTGGCCACCTCATAAAAGAACAAGGTCAGAGTGGATTTGCCAGAGTGGATTAGAGCCCAGTTGATCATTGTCTCAATTCTGGTTTTATGGCTCCTGGGTCCTGGCGTAATCCTTATAGCCAGAAGAACAATTCCCTTCCCAAGAGATCATTTTTCATGCTTAGGGGAGAGGTACTGCCTTGGTTCCTACCGTGGGGTAATTGCTCCCTCTTAGGGAGGTGACCTCATCACAGGGTGGTATGGAAGCTTTGCTTTTCCCGGAATCTGAAAAGATTCCAGGTTTAGGAGTTGGTTTGTTTTTTGCCCCCTGGGCACCAGGGAATGAACTCAGGGCCTTGCATTTGCCAGGCAGGCGTGGCACCACTGAGCTACATCCCCAGCCCTTAGACTGCAGGTTTAGGACAATGACTGGAGACTTCTAGGCATCATTTTAACGGGTCCAGAACTGGACATTGTAAAAGCTGTCAATTGGATATCCTCCAAAATCCTAAAAATTACTTTAGTTACACTTATCTTGGTGTCCTAAGTGTGACAGAGGGATGAGAGAGGTTAGGTAAATTTAGGGCTAATAAATCCTGTACTACAAATACTCCTTACTTGACTAACATACCTATATGTAGCTGAGCAAGGATCCAAGCCAAAGTTTTAAGGTAATAAAGGAGACCAAAGATTGAAGGCAGAGATGCCAAGTTTCTTCCTGCTTTTAGTTCTCACTGAGCATCTGTAGCTCTGATCTCTAGGTCCCTGTTACACCACATGCCCCTTTGTCTTAGTTTGTTTCTCTGTCCTGAGGAATCTGGCTTTGCAAGTTTTCTCGCTGGTCATAAGCTAGTATACTCAGTATAAGCTGAGTCTTCAGTTTCCGGTGAGTCTTGAGTTTCTGGAATGCCTACTCCCAAGCCTAGAGAATAAGGTCTCATTTCTGCTTATCTTTATTTCTTCTGTCTACCTCAATGTCGTACAAATGTTTGGATTAAAAACTTCCCTCTTGAATTGTTGTTAGGAGATCACAGAGAACTGTGCAATACATGCCAACAATCCTTCTCTAGGAGTTCTTTTCTCCAGCAAGTACATGTATGCCTAGAGCACCTAAGTAATGTTTGTTTAGTTATTTGAAGGTAAGAGCATCCAAAGTCCAATATTTACTTGAAGAATGAGGGGATTTTTTTCTCTCTTTGCTTCTACTTTCTTTCTTTCTTTTTGTTTTAATATCAAATTCTTTTATTGGTGCATTGTAGGTATACAACACAATTACATTTCTCATTGGGAATTGTACCTTTACATAATGCATCTTGGTTCTTATTTTTTCCCCATTCCTAGCCCTCCCTTCCCTATTTACAAAGACTTTATTTCCATTTTTTCCATTTCTCATCATTTTTCCTTTCCCTTGTTTCCTTTCCTCTGCCCCTCCCACTACCCCTACCCCTTTGGACCTTTTCTTCCTATTTTACGCTATCGATTAATCATTCTAATCATTGGTATAGTTTAGGTATACAATATAATGACATTCATCATTGGAAATTTGCACCTTTACATAGTCTCTCTTGGTTCTTATTTTTCACCCTTGCCCAGCCCTCCCTTCAACCCCTCCATTCCTCCTTATTTACAAACATTTTGCTCCTATTTGTCCATTTTCTCATATTAATCCCATTCCCTTCTATCCTTTCCCCTAGCCCTCCCACTTCCTTCCCCTTTGCCCCTTTTCTTCCTATTTCACATTACCTATTATACATTTACCCCTTATTTACACTTTCAGTTTCTCACACCAGAGAAGCTATTCAGTATTTATTCATGTGTGTCCTATTTATTTCACTTAAGAGTATTGCCTCAATGTGCATCCACTTAGCTATAAATGTCTCTAATTTCTCGTTTTTTATGGCTGAGTAGTACTCCATTTTATTAAAAACCACATTTTCTTTATCCAGTCTCCAGTTGATGGGCATTTGGGCTGTTTCCAAGTTTTAGCCATTACAAATTGTGCTGCTATGAGCATGGGCACACATACATCACTGTGGTATGATTCTTTTAATTCTTTGAGGAAGATCCCCAGCAGTGGAATAGCAGGGTCAAATGGGACTTCCAGTCCTAGTTCTTGGAGGTATCTCCATACTGATTTCCACAGTGCTTACACCAGTCTACACTCCCACCAGCAGTGGAGCAGGGTTCCTCTTTCCCCACAGCCTCAACAGCATTTGTTATTGGTTGATTTCATGATAGCAGCTATTCTTTCTGGAGTGAAGTGGAATCTCAGCATTGTTTTCATTTGCATCTTTCCAATGACCAGTGATGTTGAACAATTTTTCATGTATTTAGTTGCTATTTCTACTTCTTTGTCTGAGAAATCTCTGTTCATTTCAGATGCCCATTTTTGGATTGGGTCTTTAAATCTGATCTTTTTAACTTCTTTATAGATTCAAGATAGTAGACCTTTGTCTGAGGAAGAGCAGGTGAAGATTTTTTCCCACATTGTGGGTTGTCTCTTCACACTGCTGGTAGTTTCTGTTGCTGTGCAGAAGCCTTTCAATAAGAAGAGACCCTACTTGTTGATTGTTTGTGCTAGTTCATGGGCAACTGAGGTTTTGTTCATAAAATCTTTTCCTACACCGATATCTTCAAGGGCTCTACCTAACCTCTGTTCCAAATGGTTCAGAGTTTCTATTTTAATATTTAGATTTTTAATCCATTGTGATTTTAGTTTAGTGCATGGTGAGAGATATAGGTCTAGTTTTAATCTTTGGCAAGTTGAAGCCCAATTTTTCCAGCACCACTTATTAAAGAGGCTATCTTTCCTCCAGTGAGGGTGTTTGGCTCCTTTATCAAAGATGAGATGGCTGAGTGTGTCTGGCATTGTTTCTGCATCTTCTAATCTGTTCCACTGGTCCTCACGTCTGTTTCTTTGCCAGTACCATGCTGTTTTTATCACAGTAGTTTTGTAGTAGAATTGCAGGTTGGGGGTTGTGATACCCCCTGCCATGTCTCTGTTACCTAGAATTGCTTTTGGTATTCTGGGTCTCTTCTTGTTCCAAATGAATTTTTGGATTGTTTTCTCAAGGTCCATGAAGTATGCTGCTGAGATCTCAATTGGAATTACATTAAATCTATATAGCAGTTTTGGAAGTATGGCCATTTTCACTATATTAATCTTTCCTACCCAGGAGCAGGAGATGTCTGTCCATTTTCTGATATCATCTTCAATCTCTCTTTTCAGAGTGCCATAGTTTTCAGAGAAGAGGCCTTTGATTTCTTTCATTAGGTTGATTCCTAGGTATTTCAGTTTTTTGGATGCTATTGTGAAAAGAATTATTTGCCCTATTTCTCTCTCAGTGAGTCTGTCATTGGTATAGAGGAAAGCTATTGATTTTTGTGTGTTAACCTTGTAACCAGTTACTTGACTGAATTTGGTAATTAAGTCTAGAAGACTTTTGGTGGAGTTCTTGGGGTCTTCTATATACAGTATCATGTCATCTGCAAATAATGACAATTTGAATTCTTCATTACCTATGTTTATTCCTTTTATTTCTTTCTCTTGTCTAACTGGCGTGGCTAATGTTTCCAGAACTGTATTGAACAAGAGTGGTGATAGTAGACATCCTTGTTTTATTCCTGATTTTAGCGTGAAGGATTTCAGTTTTTGACCATTTAGTATGATATTGGCTGTTGGTTTTTCATAGATGACCTCTATCAGTTTGAGGTAGAGACCATCTATTCCAATTTTTTGTAGGGTTTTTATCATAAATGCATGTTGGATTTTGTCAAATGCTTTTTCTGCATCTATGGAGATAATCATATGGTTTTTGTCCTTGGCTCTATTCATAATAGTGTATTACATTGATTGATTTTCATATATTGAAGCATCCGTGAATCCCTGGGATGAATCCTACTTGATCAGGGTGTATGATCTTCTTGATGATCTTCTGCATTCTGTTTGCCATTGTCTTATTAAGGATTTTTGCATCTATGTTCATTAGTGAGATTGGCCTATAGTTCTCTTTTTCAGTTGGGTCTTTCTCTGCTTTGGGGATCAAGGTCATGTTTGCTTCCAGGAATGAATTTGGGAGTATCGCTTCCCTTTCAATTTCATTGAAGAGTTGAAACAGTAGTGGCAGCAGTTCCTCTCTAAACGTCTTGAAGAATTCAGCAGTGAAGCCATCAGGGCCCAGGCTTTTCTTAGTTGATAAGTTTTTAATTACATTTTCAATTTCATTGGTTGATATTGGGTTGTTCAGAATTTTTAGGTCTTCTTCGTTCAACTTTGGTAATTCATATGTATCTAGGAATCTGTCCATTTCTTCTGTGTTGTCCATCTTATTGGCGTATAGGTTCTGGAAGTAGGTATTGATGATCCTCTGGATTTCTGCTGGGTCTTTCGTAATTTCACCCTTTTCCTTCCTAATTGCATGGATTTGGGCCTTTTCGTTCCTTTTTCTGACAAGGTTGGCTAAGGGTTTGTCAATTTTGTTGATTCTTTCGAAGAACCAACTCTTGGCTTCATTGATTTTTTGTATCGTTCTCTTAGTCTCCATTGCATTGATTTCTCCTCTGATCTTTATAATTTCCTCCCTTGTATGAGCTTTGGGGTTGTCCTGCTCTTCTTTTTCTAGAAGCTTGAGGTTCAGCATCAGGTTGTTTAATTGGGCTCATTCTGTTTTGCTAATATGTGTATTCACTGCTATGAATTTCCCTCCTAAGACTGCTTTCATTGTGTCCCATAGATTCCGATATGTTGCATTGTCACTGTCATTTAATTGAAGGAACTGTCTGATTTCTTCTTAATTTCCTCTGTGACCCATTGGTTATTCAGAAGTGTGTTGTTTAATTTCCACGTGTTTATGAAATTTTTTGAGTTTCTTTTCCTATGGATCTCCAATTTCATCGCAGTATGTTCTGATAATATACAGGGGATAACTTCAATTCCTTTGCACTTACTTAAACATGTTCTATGTGTGAGTATGTGGTCTATTTTGGAGAATGACCCATGTGCAGCTGAGAAGAATGTGTATGCTGATTTTGTGGGGTGGAAGACTCTGTAAACATCTGTTAAGTTCATTTGTTCAAGAGTTCGATTGAGTTCTAGTATTTCATTACTTATTTTTTGTCTAGTTGATCTATCTATTTGTGACCGTGGGGTGTTGAGGTCCCCCACTACAATTGTATTAGTGCATACACGACTTTTCATGTCCGTTAGTATTTATTTTATGTCGTCAGGCGCACTAGTGTTTGGTGCATAGATATTTATGATTGTCATCTCTTCCTCTTGGATTCTTCCCTTTACAAGAATGTAGTGTCCTTCTTCATCTCTCTTAATCAGTGTTGGTTTGAAATCTACTTGATGTGCCCAGAGGATAGCTACTCCTGCTTTTTTTCAGGTTCCTCTCGCATGGAGAATTGTTTTCCACCCTTTAACTTTCAGTCTATGAGTTTCCTTTTGAATTAAGTGTGTTTCTTGTATGCAGCATATTGTTGGATTTTGCTTCTTGACCCATTCTGCCAGTCTGTTTCTTTTGATTGGTGAATTGAGACCATTAACATTGATAGTTATAACTGAAATGTATTGACTTGTCATTGCCATGACTTTTTCTTTTTGTTGGGTTCTCCCCCTTTACATTTAATTCCTTGTCATGCCAGATGGGTTCATTCTGCTTTGCTTCCTGGGGTTGTGATCCCCAATGTCTGTTCCTAGGATATTGTGTAAAATTCTTTGGTGTGCTGGTTTGGTATTCACAAAGTTCCTAAGGTGCTCTTTGTCATGAAAGTATCTTGTTTCTCCATCAATTTTGAAAGATAGTTTTGCTGGGTACATCAATCTGGGTTGGAGGCTGTTTTCTTTTAGGGCTTGGAATATGTCACTCCAAGCTCTTCTTGCCTTGATGGTTTGTGTTGAGAAGTCTGTGTGATTCTGATGGGCTTTCCTTTGTATGTGATTTGTTTCTTTTCTCTGACTGTTTGTAGAATTTTGTTCTTCTGTTGTGTTTCTGGAATCTTAACAATTATATGCTTATGTGTAGTTTTTTTTGATCAAGGCTATTTGGAGTCTTATATGCCTCACATGTCTGTATGTCAAGGTCTTTTCCCCTTTTTTATGTCATCTCTACTCTCTCCTGTTTCTTCCTTGAGCCCAATCAGTCTTATGTTATTCTTCTTTGCATCATCTAGCAGCTGCTGGATTGATTTCTCATGTTCCTTTATAATTTTGAAGCAATTTTTCTTTTCCTGGTCACTAATTGCAATCTTATCTTCTATATCTGAAATTCTGTCCTCACATTGGCTCATTCTGCTGTGTAGACTTTCAATGGAGTTTTTCATGTCTTGGAAATCAATTTGCATGTTTTATGGATTCCATTTGTTTCCTACATTGGGATTCCATCATGTTCCTCAGCTCCTCTCTAGATTTATTAATCGTGTCTTGAACTAGGGGCACAATTTCTCCTGTTATCTGAGAAATTATTTCTGATTTCATTTTTTCCAGATCCCCTTCTGTTTCCAGTTCAGTGGATCCAGGTGGTTGAGTATCAGAGTGTTCCATCTCATTTCCCTTTGGGGTTGCTGTAGGTGATCTGGAAGTCTGGTTTTGAGACTTATTTACGAGTTTTCTCATTTAGACTGGGGTGGGGTGCTGTTAGTGCCTGCACGGATTATCTCCTCTGAGCTGGGAGAGGTGGGACAGGGGCCAGGAGCAGCGGTAGGGATGGTGACCCAAAAGCCCTTTCCTGTGGGCTGGGAGCAGCAGGAGTGATGGTGGCCAGGAAACCCCTTCTTCTGGACCAGGAGCAGTGGGATGGCAGCTCAGAAGCCCCTACCTCTGGGCCAGGAGTGGTGGGAGGGATGGTGGCCCAAAAGCCCTTTCCTCTGGGCTGGGAGCAGCGGGAGGGATGGTGACTGGGAAGCCCCTTTCTCTGGACCAGGAGCAGTGGGACTCAGTACCTTGGTCTGGTGGTCTGGTGTCCTCTGCATCTGTCTTTGTAGTGTGGAACCAGGTGGCTGCCTGTCTGCAGAGGGGTTATTCGGCGTCTTCTCTGTGATTCAAGACCTCAGTAGGGCGTGCACAGACCTGCCTGTCTGCAGCAGGCTGATTTGGCGTGTTCTGTGCCACTCAGGACCCGATTTTATTTGATGTCTTCCAATGGTGGGGGCGTATTGAAGGCCTCAATAGAAGTTTCAAGGCAAGTAGTTATAAACCTGGCCAAACTTTAGAAATACTCATAAAGTTTTCAATAAAAATGTGTTTCTGATAATATGAGTTATAAAAGTAAAAAAAGAAATGCTTCGTGTATTTAAAACAAAACAAAAAAAAATATTCTCTTCAATCTTATTTTGCTGCTGTGTGCAGCTTCAAGTATGTTCTTTAACTGCAATAAGCATTTTCATCTCTGTATCTTGACACTAGTCATCCATCAAAAAATGCTAATTATATTAGTTCTTGCCTAAGCCATTTACCTTGGAAGGAATTTTTAAAATGCAGTAGAAACATTATTATGAATGTACTCCAAGTATGTATTTCCTACATTTATTAATGCAAATACAAAACAGAGAAAATACTTACCAAAAAATTATTTTCCTCGCAATCACAAAAGACAATCCTTTATATATGAACCAGTACTGTCTTTTTAAATAGAATGAAGCTAAATAATCACTGGAAGTATATTTTCTCTAGTATAAACAATGAATATATTGGATAAGACCTGTGCAGCCTTTCAATAAAGCTTAATGTATTAGAGAAATTTTGGACTGCAAAGTGTCTGTTCAAGGGTACATAGGGATTTGAAGCATTTTGGTAACTCAGAGGAAATGAGAACTTCCTCAAAGAAAGAAAATAGATACAATGCTATTGCCAACCCCTTCTCAATGGATCTCTGAATTTCATTCCATATTATACATTTAGGTCTGTGTGTCACTTTTGATCACTGTGGAAGAGCTTCGATATTCTTAAAACATTCTTCAAGGAAGAAAATGATACCAAGGCTGTTCACATTTACACCTATGAACGTTTGCCTAGAAGTTTTTAAAAAGGGTATTATCTAAGTAATTTATTATTATAATCTGCAAATCAGTTCCTTCAATCCTGCAACTTCTCATTAGTGTGAAGGTCTAGTAGAATATTAATGACCAAGTTTTAGAGATAATTAGTAAGTCCTTTCCTCAAAATATCCACCTCTTTATTACCTCTCTCTGAGTCTCAGAAGTGGACTGTATGGCTCATTGTTTGAACCAGAAATTTACTAAACAGTTTTTTTAAATGCAGCACTTGAATTTTTTATCTTTGTCATTATCACAATTTCCTGGAGAATTCTTAAGAAATATACATTTAGACAGTCATGGCTCAGGATAGAAAAATATTTGAGTAACATTTATTATCATATTCCATTTGATTTTGCCAAGGGGTAATCTGTCCCAGTATGAGATTCTATGACTTTAGCTTCAGACTAGATGTACTATTTGGCATAGCTTCCAGCACCCTCTTAGCCAAGTCCCCACAGTGCTGAAATTCTATACTAATGTACCTCAATAATGCAGTATTGAAATGCTCTACTGTACCCCACAAACACAATTTTTTACATACACATTACGTATGTACAACATACATATTAATTTTAAAGTCCATAAGACTTATTTCTCTTCTACCATCTAATTCCCTGTTTAATGTACTTTTTATATATTTTTGATTTATAATTTTAAGTAATATGCAACACTGAACAGGATCTGATGATACTCGTGGCCAGTAAGCCTTTGGAAACTCATATGTTAGAAAACACAATTGTACTTACCTTCCAGTGTATAAGCATTTTGCCCTCAGCCAAATTGCCCTTAGTGCTTCAGAGACCCCAAGAATCACATTCTCCCTGCCACAGCTTTCCCCTGCCATAATGACATATTGATAATATAATAATAATAACGTATGAGAACCCTCCATTAATGTAACACACTTAATAGTTTTGTGTTTTTATTTGCAAAGAATTATTCCATCAGTTATCTATTGCCATGTAACAAGTTACCCCAAGATCTAATGACTTAAGTACCAACCATTTACATTCATGAGTCTACAGACTATCGGAGCAGTGGTGCAGAGCTTGGCCAGTTTCCATGAAGATTTTTCTCCAGTCAGTTAGCAGTATAGACTGGGACTAGAAGCTGAGCACAGTTTCTACTTGCTTGGTGGTTAACTGAGCGTGACTGGGAGATGTGTATCTCATCATCCCTTGAGCTACCTGGGTTTGTTCACAGGATTGCAGTATTCCAAAGCTGCAGATGAGCCCAAGTGAAAAATACTTTGTAAGTCCTTGATTGTGTTTCATTTCTTATTTTCACATCTGCCAAAGTAAGCCACAGATGGACATAGGCCCAAACAATGGAAGGAAATGCCATCTTTGGTGGGAGGTGACTCAAAGGTACATTACAAGGATGTGGATACAGGACAGGAAACAGTTTGTAACTGTTTTTGCATTCCTCAATAAGAGATATTATGGATAAAGGATGAGCTTTGAAGTAAATTGTTAATGCATCCCAGGTTCTAGTAGTAGTAGTAGTAGTACCATCCTTATTATTGTTCATCGTAGCAGCCTCTGGACAGATACTATTTTCTTTTTTTTATAAGAAAAAAACAGGGTCAGAGAGTTTAAGTAACTTACTATAAATTATCTTTAGGCTTAGAAAGAAATAAATGCCCTACTCAAAAACTTAACTAAGAAGAATTCAATGTAGGGACTATTTAAAGAGGTGTGAGTTTGATTAAAGAATAATCACAGGATGAATAAGCTCTTAGGGAAACTAGCACCACAGTTAAGCTTCCACTCACCCACTTCCAAGTCAACACCCAAAGAAAGCAGGGAATTCCAAAGCCAGAGAGAACTTGGATCTTTGGAAGGTGAAGCACTGTCAATGCCACAGTGCTGAGGTGGCGGGCTCAGGGAACACTTCAACTGCTCACTCCTCATCTTCTGGCCACATTCTCCTTTTGGCTGAACCAGAAGGCAACAAACCGGGCTCGAGGAAGTCAGCTTCCCTGAGTACAATCCAAAGTCATAAAACAGGAAGGACAGAGAATAGGTTAAAGGGTATAAAAGAAAACTTGCATTCAAGCTCACCTAAGTCATTATCAGTACAACCCATCATAGAAACTCCTGTTTGTAGAGATTGAATTCTGAATTCCTTTTTTCAACTAGAAGACTAAATTGTGAATTATTCAGTTATTTTCTTTGGCATGTGTTTTCACTAGTAGCAAAATACTTCATATCTCTAGAGTTGAATTTAATTACACGTATGTTAACTTAAAATATTGAAGACAAATATTCAAAACCAACCCCTAAAATGATAGCATAGAATCCTGAGGAAGTGTATATCATTGTTTTACTCCCAGGTGAAACAGGTCCAAAATGAACCCTGCAATAATGCAGATATCCTAAAGATGCAAATACTAACAGAAATTCCACTTTTTTTCTCTTTAAAATTTGAAGTTTTAAAGAGAAGCCCAGGGAAAAATACACAAAAGCATCCAAATCCAAAGTAAATATGTAGAAAATGGACAATAGAAATAAGAGTGGGTTATTTGGCCTGCAATTCTAACTACATCATCAGCATGCTCTGCTGCACTAAATATAATGAAACTTGCTACAGGGGGAGGTGGCATAGCCCCTGAGAACAAAAATGAATTTCAGAAAAGGTAACATTATCAGAGCTATATAATTAAAACCTTCTGCTGCAAGAGAAACAGATTGAAAAGCAAACTTTCCATGAGCTGGCGAAGTAGCAAAGTGTTTTTTGTTCCCTTCTCAAATGCTGTCTGTGTTGGTGGAAGCAGAGGAAGATTTCCCTTGTGGAAAGCTGCAGTTTTTCACAGGCAAATTCCCTGGAAAGAACAATGGCTAGTTTGATAGTGCACCCACTAGGGTGTGATCGGGATCTGTCAGAAGTATATGGGACACAGTCTGAGAAGAGGAAACACCATCTCCACACATAGAAAATGCAGTATCAACCAGGAATGTAGCAGAGGGCCTGATACTCAAAAGCACAGGAAAACATTACCAAGCAGGAAGTTTGAGCTCTCCACTGTGCAACTCTTTTGAAACCATGTTCATAATCACACTAATAACGTCATTGCATAGTGCTTGAGAATGTTCAAAATGCATTCACATTTTGATCTTCATATCTACAGTATATAAGGCAAAGTTTTAGAAATGAGCAGCCACACACTTGGAGATCATATAATTTTTCTGAAGGTCCCAAACCTGAGCCCAAGCCTTTTGGCTTCTCTGCAGGATGTTAGAAGTCTTCCAAAGTCAGTGTTTTCACTTTGCAATTGAACCTCACTACTTCTTTGTGCAGTCTAGTGCAACCGGCATATCAACACTGCTCTCAAAATTTTTAGCATTCTTCTGATATAGTATTAACTGAAAAAAAATGCAGGAGATTGGCTAATTCTTCTGTTTGCTCCTTTGCCAATTCCTTCTTCTTTTCAATTTGTAGGAAACCCTAATAAAAGTAGCAAGAAAAATAACCACTGGAAATTGCAATGCAAAATCAATCCCAGGATAGAAAAACAAATAGTATGAATTATATAAGTATAAAATAACTTTACAGCCCAAGCATTCAGAATCTTAGGCAAGTGAGCAATACAGAACTTTTAATCCTTAAGATTCCATAACTCATCTTTTAATTCAAAGAGAAAAAATTAAAGCCTATAGATATCATTTAGCAGTAGATTGTCTTAGAGAGGACAACATTTAAAATGAACATTTCTTGGAGTCTTAACAGCTAGCAAAGCTGAAGGTATATGTTTCACTAAGATTACTTTGATCCATGATATGTATTTACACTATGCAGCCAAGGGCATTGACCATTAAGAAAAATAAGATAAAATGTGTACCACTTGAATTCCCATTAAGTCTCAAGGGTAAAAAAAAAATTTCTCTCAACTATTTTCCTTTGGTATTTTATTCTGTTCTTTGTAACAATTGGTGCTCCATCCAGAACTTTAGAAAACATCCACGTGAACTCCGCCCCCCTCCTTTTTGCTTCCACAATGTTGTATCCTGGGTTGCAAAAACCTGGGGAAAAGCAATGCAGCCAGCTCACTCTGTCTGCTCTCCACTTTTCCTTGTCACTCAAGAAAGGTGTCTGCCAAAGGTCCAGTGTTAAATTAGCTACCTGAGCTGCCTTATCCAGTTCTTGCCAAAATAATTTTTTAAAAAAAATTCTAAGTTGGTATTAGCTGCTACTTAGAATTTTTGGGTTTTCTTTCTTCCTCCTGACCCATCAGGACACCAATCTCTTCTTATAGCCCCCTAGCTGGCAAATCCAAGTTGTAGTGGCTCCCACTTCAAAATTCATGAAGTTACTCTTTCCAAAAAAGCAAACTCTATTTCTATTAATAGTTTTCAGTTATAGAAGTGATTCATTCATGGCTACCATGAGCTTTCTCCATAATGTTTAATAAATAACTAAAGATATTTATGGAGATACCAAAGAAATATATTTGGGTCCAGTCATAAAGATGCAGCAAAATGTAGGTAGTAGGTGGCATATAAATTACTTGGAATGAGTGCCAAAATCTCTCATTTGAGGAGCTTGCCCAGTCACCACCCTTCCCCATGCAGCCTTTCCTGGGCTGGCAGAGCACCTTGCACACAAGTGATGGATCAGTGTTTGCTGAATCAGAACAAGCTGATGAGAATTTGGTCCCATAAGAAGAGCTTCTGTAGCCTTTGATTCTCTAATTTTGATGCAGCCATCCATCCTAGCCTTACTTTAAAAGCACTAATTTCAAACCTTAATGTGCAGATGAATCACATACAGCATGTGTTTAAAATATGGATTCTGTCCCCAGTATCAAAAATCTTATGAAATTCAAATACATGAAAGAAAATATGCCTTTCCAATGATATGAAATGCAGAGCTAAGGGTTCAAGAAGAAGGTATAATAGATAATGTGAAATAGGAAGAAAAGGGGCAAAGGGGAAGGGGAAGTGGGAGGGGTAGGGGAAAGGAAAGAAGGAAATGGAATCAATATGAGAAAATGAAAAAATGGAAACAAAGTCTTTGTAAATAGGGAGGGTTGCAGGTGTTGAAGGGAGGGCAGGGGAATAGGGGAAAAATAAGAACCAAGAGAGATTATGTAAAGGTGCAAATTTCCAATGATGAATGTCATTATATTGTATACCTAAAATGTAGCAATAAAATTAATTTTTTAAAAAAGAAGGTATGTATCTTTGGGATGCTCTCTGAACCTTCCCTGCTTCTCTTTCTTTACAACTGACCATCTAACACTAGGTTTACCTGACCCATGTCTTTTAACTTAAGTTATCCACTGGAGAAAATTTGTCTTACCAACTGGCAGCTTCAGTTATTGTGGAAATGGAGTCAGTACACTTAGTCAGGGCTGTGGGCAGCATGGGCAATGAGGAAAGTTGAATTGAATATTCTGTGAGGACAGGACTTTGAAAATAATTCCTGCATTTTAAATTTGACTTGGTCTGCTCTGCCACTTCTGATGTTCAGTCCTTTCTTCATGGCTTCTGTAACCTTTTCTGTCCTCAGGATATAGTCAGTTTGTTCACTGAAAAGTGCCCTTGTTTGAGTAATCATTTTCTGAACTCACTTCTTGTTGAGTTTTTATCACCATTTGACCCACACTAGCTTTGCTCATTCATCTTTTGGGTGTTCTGTCTGTTACCTCATACTGTTTCTCCAGAATTGATTTTAGCCTACTACTTCATACTTTCCTGATCTTAAATGTAAATAACCATAGCAGAAAGAATTTTATGCCCAAATATACCTTGCCCCAGTGAAACTTCCTTTACTGTGGGGCCCTATATTTAAAATTTGCCCTGCTATAACAAAATGCCATAAACTCAGTGATTTATACACAAAAAGTATTTCTTTCTCACACTTCTGGGAGCCAAGAAGTTTGAGATCAAAGTACCCATCGTCAGAGGTGGCATCTTTGCACCACATATTCACATGGTAAAACATCAAATAATCTACTTTGTGCTTCATTTATAGAAGCATTAGTCTTACTCTTGAGGCCCCTGTCCTGATGACCTAATTAACTCCCTAAGGCACAACTCTTAATGCCACTGCATGAGGATTAGGTTTCAACACAAGAATTTGGGAAGAACATAAACATTCAGATCATAGCAGACTGTTTTCTGAAGTTAAGGAAATCTAGGTCTGATGTAGTCAACATCTAAATATATAATTTTGGATTAGCTCTTTCTGTCATTTCTGACAATGACAGGATCCTTTTTGGTGGTAACACTAATAAAATATATTCAGTCTTTTTGGTACCAGCAAGTGATTATAGATGCCAGGAAAAATATTGTAGAGGAATTACAAAGAGATGTGGGCAGAAACCTAGAAAAAATATTTCCCTCTCAAATTCATGGAGGAAGTATAGGCCTAACTTGAGGACTATAAGAATGTAAGGTCAGAGCAAATTAATACTTTTACTAATTAATTATTATACATAAAGGAGCAAAGTCATTACTATCTGAAACTGCAAATGTTTTACAACTGTAGGAGGTTAAAGAATTTAACACAACGAAAATGCCGATTCTCATTACTGAATGTATACATATATCAAAATATCACATGGTGCCACATTAATACATATAATTTTATATTTTGATGTATGAGTTAAGGAAATTTTAAAAGAGTCACGCCGAACACGGTGAATCAGCCTGCTGCAGATGGGCAGGTCTGTGCACGCCCTACCGAGGTCCTGAGTCGCAGGGAAGACGCCGAATCACCCTGCTGCAGACAGGAAGCCACCCGGTTCCACACTACAAAGACAGACGCAGAGGACACCAGACTACCAGATCATGGTACTGAGTTCCGCTGCTCCTGGCCCAGAGGTAGGGCCTTCTGAGCCACCATTCCACTGCTCTGGTCACCATCCCTCTTGCTGCTCTCAGCCCAGAGGAAAGGGCTTTTGGGCCAGCTTCTGTCCCATTGCTCCTGGCCCAGAGGAAGGGGCTTTTGGGTCACCATCCCTCCTGCTGCTCCCAGCCCACAGGAAAGGGCTTTTGGGTCACCATCCCTACCGCTGCTCCTGGCCCCTGTCCCACCTCTCCCAGCTCAGAGGAGATAATCCGTGCAGGCACTAACAGCACCCCACCCCAGTCTAAATGAGAAAACTCGTAAATAAGTCTCAAAACCAGACTTCCAGATCACCTACAGCAACCCCAAAGGGAAATGAGATGGAACACTCTGATACTCAACCACCTGGATCCACTGAACTGGAAACAGAAGGGGATCTGGAAAAAATGAAATCAGAAATAATTTCTCAGATAACAGGAGAAATTGTGCCCCTAGTTCAAGACACGATTAATAAATCTAGAGAGGAGCTGAGGAACATGATGGAATCCCAATGTAGGAAACAAATGGAATCCATAAAACATGCAAATTGATTTCCAAGACATGAAAAACTCCATTGAAAGTCTACACAGCAGAATGAGCCAATGTGAGGACAGAATTTCAGATATAGAAGATAAGATTGCAATTAGTGACCAGGAAAAGAAAAATTGCTTCAAAATTATAAAGGAACATGAGAAATCAATCCAGCAGCTGCTAGATGATGCAAAGAAGAATAACATAAGACTGATTGGGCTCAAGGAAGAAACAGGAGAGAGTAGAGATGACATAAAAAAGGGGAAAAGACCTTGACATACAGACATGTGAGGCATATAAGACTCCAAATAGCCTTGATCAAAAAAAACTACACATAAGCATATAATTGTTAAGATTCCAGAAACACAACAGAAGAACAAAATTCTACAAACAGTCAGAGAAAAGAAACAAATCACATACAAAGGAAAGCCCATCAGAATCACACAGACTTCTCAACACAAACCATCAAGGCAAGAAGAGCTTGGAGTGACATATT